>NC_026153.1:4539867-4545131 GCF_000512975.1 Sesamum indicum
GTGTCCAAGAGTCGGCAGACTCTGCCATTCGCTCCGCTCGCTCACTCCAACAATCCTCCTCCACCCATCTCCGCTCCCTCCAGGTGAGATTCCCTCATTCCCTTTATCGTCCTTCATCAAGCAACCCTGTCTCACATGCTTCTTGCAGGAATTTTTTCCCCAACTTGGAACTCAATACAGATATTATGAGGAGGCATTCGTCAACAGAGTTAAAGGTCCCTCCCTCTCCACCGCATCTAACATGATCTATTCATTGTAGATTAGTTGTTCCTCTTGAAATTCACCTCGTATTGTTCATTTCTTCTTGCCGCTAAGTCATTTACATCCTGGAGGATCATGCTTAGAATGTCAATTCTTCTTCATATTACTATACTGTCATCTTTATTTTGCTTTCGGCTTTAATTTCTATCTATGTTTTTTATTCATTTTCTTTATTGGTAATTGGTCTATCCTTTTTCCAACACTTTTATAGATGAGTTGGTGAACGTAAGAGAAAACCCTGCTCTGGCAGGTGGAGTTGCTGTCGCTGCTTGCCTCCTTCTTATGCGTGGTACGTCTTCAACTTACTCCCATGTCTCCAACCCCAATTAAAAGTTTTGAGGCAAATAAACGAGTGTAGGAATTGATATGAATGACAGCAATACAATCTTGTGTTTAAGAAATGGCAATACAACTACCAGCGAACTTGGGCCTTGGAGACTGGATTACTTATGATTTGTTATATGATAGGCATAAGACAAACTGGAGATCAATCATGTATTATTGGATAATCCAGTACTAACAAAGGATTTTTCTCTACTCTATTCCCCACACTATGTTAAAAATGGAGATGCTTAGCCAACAGTTCAAGCCAGTTGTTTTGTGCTTTCTCATGCTGCTATATATTTTTCATGTTCCTCCATAGAAAGAGGTCAATTGTGAATTTCTACTACAATAACCAACCAATATCGGACTTTGCTTACGAGATAATATAAAAACTAGAATAGTCTACTTATGGCTGATTGTAGATAAAATTGCGATTTATTTGGCTTCAAAAGTTCATATTCGACTTTCATGCAGTCGCATGTTTATATATCACAAATAAATCTTAACTTTCGAAGTTTGTAGATAAGTAATGCAATTATAATGTTCTCCAAGTCACCAAACTTCCTTTAGCACATTTTCTTAAGATCATGTTTAATTTACTTCTATCATGAGAAGTTTTGACTAAGCTCACAGTTAAACTTGCGACGCACCTACCCGTTGTACAGGGTTGATTCCATGTTCATTCGGGTACCTTTGAGCACTACAATTTTTAATGATAAGGTCATTTGATTAGTCTAAGTCTTGTGAATGAGCCGAGTGAGGAAATCTTCTGTGACAGTTCTAACATGATAAGAGGTCCAGGCTAAATGCTATTATGCACATCATCTTCTGGGTCCTCGATTATCATACATGATATGAAGAAATATATTCTGTTTTTGCATCATCTTCTGCATCTTGATAATTATGCTTAATTTGAAGAAATACATCTTCTGTTCGGATCTGAACAATAGCGAGAGAACCTTCAAAAATATTTATTGAGTTCTGCAGGAACAATTGATTTTCAACTATTTGAGTATGTATTACATATGCCATGGGGTCCATACTCGTAATTATCAAACAACTTTTCGATCTTTTCATAAAATTCCGCTTATTGTCTTAGGACTGTCAGGCTTTTAGTCTGATCTTTATGTCCACTATTTTGGCTCATTTAAATTTGTGAATGCTCAATTTGTGCAAATTAATCGCATAAAGTGCAATCCAGTTGTCATACAGTTCTCACATATAATGCCCCTGAGTTGTTATGTGGTTGAGCAAAACACACACACAAGAAAATGGGGCCAAAGGAAACAATGGAAGGGGGATGATGCAAGATGATCCAGACATTTTGCATCATAATCTACTATCAGCAATAATTGTTGAATTTTTTTAGATTATAGATGTTCTGGCTTAGTTTTTTCAAACCAATTGATAAACTCATTTGAATGTCACTTTTGTTTACCAAGACAAAACCTCACTGTCGCATTTCTTGGTTGAATAATCTGGCTTCTTTGTTTGGAAACTATTCATGATATATTTTGGCTGTGATCTGTAGGGCCTAGAAGATTTTTGTTTCGTCAAACACTGGGTCGCCTTCAGAGTGAGGAGGTATACCAATATCACAACCATATGTTTCCATCGTATGACTGGAGACTATGGAGGAATTGGAACTAACATCCCCCTTTTTCATAAGTTTGATGCGTTCAGTGTCGTCTGTGTCTGTAGGAAGTATATTTATGCTAAGTAATGTGCTGAGCACTTTTCATCTCGGCTGTATGTAGGCACAATTTGTTAGAGCTGAAAAGAATGTCAAGGAGTTGAACCTATCTGTTGACTTAATGAAGAAAGAGAGCAAAAAACTGCTTGAAAGATCGGCTCTTGCTGAAAAAGACATGAAACGTGGCCATTCTGACCTCATGTAGAAGATTATTTGAAGCACTTTGATGAATACATTGATTATTCTTTTCTCATTCTATGGACCTGATTTTTCAAACTCATATGTAGGAATGCTGGAAAGCAGATCCAAAGCCTTGTAAGATCAGTTTATAAGACAGAAGCTGAAGCTGCTGGTATGTTCCTAACTTGGTCTTTCTAGATTTCTTCCCCTCCTCTTACTTAAATGTAAAGATTAAGTATAGTCAGAAAAAACCTTTCAAAAAGTGGTGTACAGTTAAGGTCAAGCCATGAATTTTTAATTAGCACCACCTTTCAACTGGGATAAGCTTCCTATCACCTCCTTGAGCAGTGCCACTAAGGTGATCACTGATCTGAGTATTCACCTGATGTTCAGAAGACATATATTTTGGCAGACAGCTCTGAAGTGGGAAAAATACCCTAAAACTGATGTGGTTATACATATGTACACACACACACACACAGAAATGATCAAGTTATGATGGGTTTTCTCTGAACCTGTAGCTCAACATGAAGCAATTTGGCTCCAAAAAATAAATCCATGCCCTTCCCCAAACAAGATGGGTCATGTTGAGGACTCATTTTGTGTGGAATCATTACCATCCCTTGGACCATCTATGATTCTTGTACATTCTCTAATTCCTTAGGCCAAGCAGACATGATCTTGGAGATGGATAAGCATATCAAATTTGATGGCTAAACATTTCATATAATTTAACTAGCCTCAGGTATCATCCACTTGATAATTTGTTGCCAGCTTCCACCTGACCAGAGAACATCGGATTTTCAGAAGAGGAGAATCCATATCTAAAAGTAAAAATGACGCGCAAATTTAATATGACAATGGTCTTGTTTTCGACATCCACAAGCCAAACAAGATGCAGAAGAGCCTAGTGTCATCAATACTAATGGATGAAGGCCAAAACTTTTTCCCTTTAGGTTGGGCTCAACCCACTTGTTCCAATCACGGTTGAGAGTCCTTAGATAAGATGGCAGCCTTCTGTCCAATAAAGATTTCTTTTTCAATTCATCCTTGGGCCTATGTAAACTAGAACAACCCAAAAACTATTTTTCTTTATATTTCTCCTTTTGCTTTTCTGAAGATATGACATTGAAAATCATTTTTAAAGTATGTAATAGTTTTTTGGAATAATTACAACGCCATCCCCAGAGGTTTGCTCAAACTACACTTAAGAGTCTCTATGGTTTGAAGAATTACATTTATGACACTAACAGCAGCTAAAAAAACCAATGTTCTTGATAATATGACACTTTTACACTTCATTATAAATTACGCAAACCTCCTTTGAGATTTCTAGATTGGAGTTTCTTTATGATTCAACATTACAATATAATACAAAACATGGTGTCCTTTGCTTCTGTACCCAAAACTCCACTCAATACATTCTGCCTTGTCATTTTTGTTTATACATTTCTCTTATATGCTGTGCTCAGATTTGATGGATCTGCTGCGAGAAATACCTGGTAGGGAGGCTTTGAAGCTACGAGCAGATGTAAGTCCCTTAATCCTAAAATTGTAGTTGCATGTTTCTCAATCTATGGTTTGTACTGTTACAGTCACTGTAAAACTATTGACTGTTTTTGGTAACATCTGATATTTGCACCAGGTTGCTTCTATGGCATCACATTTGCGGCAACAAAGATCAGCACTGGACAAAAGAATTCTAAAGATTTCCGAATTAGGTATTCATGTGTAACACTTTTGACCCGATTTCTCTAATAACAAGAGATACTTTCAACTTTTGGTTACTGCTGCCAGAATCTTGAGATTCACTTTTGATCTTGCTCATTCAAATGGAGCATCAGATAAATAACACATACAAAGGCCAACATGTAAAACGCAAGTGCTCCTACTCATGGACTTGTCAATTTCACTTGTCTGTGCTCAGTGAAAGTCTGAGACATTATATTGAAGCTTGATTCTGCTTTTTTTTTTTTTTTTCTAATCTTTCAATAAATCTTGATAGGTGCAGTTCCTGCAGACTTTGAAAGGATTGAAATTTCATGTAATATGATCCCAGATTTTGATGGAAAAAACAAATCATGATAGTAATGAAGAAAAGGGCTAAACACTCATCCCTGAAGCAAAATTCGAACTTTTCACGTATCGTTTTATGCTCTGACTGCTTGCATAGCTTTTACTCTTGCACCTCATGTTTGTAGTTCAGAATTTTTCTTCAAGTGCTTTGGGGTGAAAATTTGGGTTTCTCGGCTGATTAGTTTAGTTGAACTACACAAAATAAATAAAACAAATAAAGCAAAAGTAATGACTTTAATACGTGGTGCATGCAAGGTTAAATATCTATCGACCTGAATAACCCATTATACTTTTATTTAATTTGAGAAAAATGTTATTATCGATTTTCTTGTCTCAACTTGGATACCAGTTAAAATTATTCGCAAGCATTCATGTGTAGATAGTCGACTGTTTTGGTCATGTAAGAAAATGGGCTTTCTCATACAAATTGATAAGCTGAGAAGCGATAACTAAATAAACCACAGAAGAGCTCGCGTTCAACAAGTTAAACTTGTGCTGCCCTTCTGACAAAATTATCTCTTCATACTGCCAACTCAACAAATTCTCTTTGATATAATCTGCATCAGGGGTATCAAACTTGCGCCCACCTCATCGAAGCTTGAATTTTAGTCAAAGATACTAAATAAAATTACGAAACCAAGGTACTTTAGCATCATGTAAGCATAAAAGTGCATATTCAATATAACTGAAAATGTGCATGTAATTTTTGAAATATATAAATCTTGAACTT
>NC_026153.1:4545141-4554269 GCF_000512975.1 Sesamum indicum
AATACCAGTTCACTTTTTTGAGTATAAGCAAATACAAAGCCACCCTTGGAGCTTTAATGGGTCCGCATAATTCAAAATTTTAATCTCTCATTTTCTCAGAACTGTGAATCCAACGATAACTAGCGCTCTAATTTTGAATCAAGCATGGACATTGTCGCCACTTGCCATGCATTAATATAGCAGACTAAAAATGTACATTAGCACATAAATATACCGTACGAAGGCTCAGCAGAAATGCATTCAATTCCCTGGAAAGCAGAAGAAAGCAAGCAAAAATGTCATGGAACGCAACTATCAATATGGCCTATCAAGTCTCCACAAGCCTCTCTCTGCAACTATTTCCTCATCTGCGTGAAGAGTTCAGAGGGTGGCCTTCCAACTCCTGATCCACCAGCAAAGGCAGAGAACCCACCACCACTACCCTGCTGATTGCTAAAAGCTCCAAATCCGCCACCTTTAAGTTTGTGCATAACATTATCAGCTAAACCACAGGAAGATGTATCCATCACACAACAAAATCACATAACCATGGAATAATTTTGTGAGACCAGCAGCCTCAAAGTAATAACTCTGTAAACAGAAATGTCTACTATTGATCTCTGCAACTGAAACGTCCAAATCACATGAGCCCCCAATTGCAAGAGCATTGCAACAACTAATTATTTTGCATGAATTCATATTTTCTCGAGTAGACTACACTTTCTCAAGATTAAAGATCAGATATAACTTCTGAATAACAAAACATGGTATAAACTATTAATCATATGGAGATTTACCTGAAACAGCACCGGATGTTGTTGAAGAGCCAAATCCACCTCCAGCACTAGCAGCGGCACCAAATCCACCTCCAGCACTAGCAGCGGCACCAAATCCACCTCCTGCACTAGCAGCGGCGGCAAATCCACCCCCAGCACTAGCAGCACCTGCAAATCCACCACCAGCAGTTGCTGCAGCAGCGAATCCACCCCCAACTGTTGCTGCAGCAGCAAAACCACCAGCGCCTGATGCCAGACTACCAAATCCACCACCGGAAGAAGCAGAAGCAAAACCAACTCCAAAACCACCAGCAGGAGTGCCCACAAAACCACTGCCAAAGCCACTTGCAGATGCAACACCGCTTCCTGGCAGACCAGCCCCAAGTTGCCTAGACTGTCCAAAGGTACCGAGTACTGAGCCTAGTGCTTGTTGGCCTACTCCTACATGTGCTGGCTGGCCAAATCCAGCCCCTGCTGAAACTTGACCAGGTATTCCAGAACCCCCAGAAAAGTTAGCGACATTTGGTGGCTGCAAAGGTTCTGGAGGCTGGGGTGATTGAAAGTTAAAAGACGCAGGTCGAAACAGCTCACCGCCAGAAGCAGGAGCCATATATTGAGAGGGAGCGGAAGTTGTACTTTTGTTGAGGACTGCTACACCAAATGGTTTTGACTTTGGAGCTGTTGAATCTGAGGTTGAACCAATCCCAAACCCAACAAAGTTCCCTAATGCAAATCCAGCTGTCTGATCTGTCTCAGGGGCTTCCTCCTCCATTTCCTCATGAGATGATTCTGAAACGACATTTTTTGCACTGTCACCAATCCCTTCACTTGATAGTGCAACTGGTGAAAGAGCTTCAGTCGCAGAAGGCAATTCTAACTTAATAGCTGATGTAACGGATGAACTCTTTGATGAGTCACCAAAATCAATTTTACTCCCAGATTTCGAATTAATAGACAATTCAGATGGTGCAGTTGAGGGCAAAGGTCCAAATTTCAAATCAGATGCAGTAATTGCCAACCCAGGCTGTGATGCTGAAGCCTGAATCTTGACATCCTCTTCAACTTTTGATGGAACGTGAGCAACTGAAGTCCGTGTCTGCAAGACGCCCTCTGTCTCTGAGCCATATTTCGCAATAGATGGAACAGACAATGATGTGAGAGACTCGGGATTTTTAATGCTTGAAGATGGGGATATAGATGAAAGATTATTCTCATGAGTAGACAATGACAACATAGAAGGAAAATTTACGGTTGAAGGAACTGATGTCTGAGGCTGTGGTACCTCCTTTGCAGCTACACTGGCCCCAGAACTGGAAGGAGTCACCGGGGACAGGGTTAATGAACTTGGTTTTGATACAAAAGCTGAAAGTGATGGTAAACTGTTACTTGAAACTGATTGCAACTGGGTAGAGACAGACAGGCCATCATAAGGCTGGCTTGTCTTTTCCGAATTTTTAGTGAATAAACCTTTCACTGATACATTTGAGCCAGAACTGAAAGAAGATGCAGGAGTTATCGGAATTTTGGAGTCAAATAATGTTGTATCAGATGCCATACTAGTACTCTTCGGATTCAAGGTGTTTGACTTGGTAAATCCAATTTTAAAGTGATCTAAGCTCTCAGTTGAACTAGAGGGTGGTGTCAGTGAGTGCTCAGGCATCTGCCCAGACATGGATGGTAATGGATGAAAGCTTGTATCGAACCGTTGAACAAGTTTCGACTCATTTGGAGCAAAAGAATCATTCTTTCCGGTAAAAGGTAGGCTGCTCTTAGATTTTTCATCAATAAGTTTGAATACTCCTACTTCACTACTTTGAGTTGTCCTTGTCTCCAATATGGATGGTGGTGGCAATGCTGAAATCTGTTTTGTAGATGACACTTGCATTCCACGACCTAGAAGACCAGCTGTCCTTTGGGGCAAAGATGATGATGGGCTCTGAGTCGACTCTTTTACTGGTATTTCAGCAGTGCCTGTGCAGGGTTATAAAATACTCTTATTAGTAAGTTTAGTTTAATTAAGCATGAGCTCAGCACATTATTCCAGCTAAAATTGCACTAATACCTCTGCTTTGATAATGGTTCACCCCTCCAGAGAGGTTCAAAAGTGCTGAATGAGCAACTTCTGATTTCTTCTGCAACTGAGGACTGAGATATTGTTTATCCATGTTAAACAGTGAACGATTTGCACTTCCTTTCTCAGAATCTTCTTTCAGCATCCTTTTCACAGTTGTTTTTGGAGGGTCAAAGTTAGCCCAAGTCTGCATTTAGTTGTGAAAACTAAAGCATCACATAAAAAAATTTAAACAGACGACGAACAACATTTTCCAAGGAAAGAGAAATGAAAGATTAGGACAAGCAAACAGATTTGTTAAGTAAAAGCCGAAGAAAACAGATTAAAGGAATAATACACAGGTCTAATCACCCAGTATTCTTTTCCCTCCTTTTGTCCAAAGAGGAATAAATGCTAAAACATGTCTTTCTAACCTATGCAGTGCTAGCAAAGGTACTAGCTCTCCTCATTTAAAAGATGATGTGAGAAACCAACACAATTAAACTGTCAAAAACAAATATTGAAATGGATCTGGATATTGTTATAGAATAAACAAAACTTTTTGTTTAGATTATGAGCATACCAACACGTAAGCAAGTTGCCAATATCTTTTCCTACAGCTGGACGTCTACACTTATTCGAGTTATCATTTTTGTGGATCAGTTTTACATTAAGCAGGGAAAGACATAATAGACCCAATCCATAAACTAATAACCTACACCATAAACTTTTGGTCGTCAATCTACACTACCAATCAAAACATAGCCAATTCACTCTAAGAACCATAAAATTCCACCATACTCTCACATCTCCCTTTTCAGGGCAGGTAATGAAGTGGCCATGGACATGGATTGCTGGTTAGTACCATGCTATTTTGGGGGAAAATTCACATTTTGCCAGAAAATATAATGAGAAACCTCCTGAAATCAAGCAATAGAATGCACATATGGTATCATAAACTCAATGAAGCATCAGTAGCACATAATGATGGTCAACTCATTTAGAAGCAAAAGCCCAAGACCAGCAAAGAAGAAATGTTACGCGATCCAGAGAGTCTCGGCGCCGCCTTGCAGTTTCTGGTTCATAGCTCTTGGCAGAGCTAGCTTGGTTTCTTCTAGACTGTTGTTTACTAGCAATATAGCCTGAAGCGATGAAATGTTTTTGGTCTGAAGGAGTACTGGAAGTTCTGGTCCTAGTTGGAGATGTCATAGTGTCACCAACATAAGAAAGACCAATGGATTCAAAGAGCTGCTTTTTCATATCATGCTTCCCAGAAGATTCGATACTCAAAGCAGCCATCTGCTTCGAGAGACATCCAGAAAGTTGCTCAGCAGCTGCCAATTGCGCATGCGTCGTGTTATGTAGAATATGCAAGGGCTGAATTTGCCTGCAAGGCAGATGCTTCATTTCAGTCTGTTACATAGTCACGTTGGACAACCAACAGAGAGAAAATCCTCATGTAAAGTCCGTAACAATTGTAATCCAGACAAGAATGTGATTCAGTGATAGTACAGGACATAAACGACAGCCACACAGAATTATGCAGTACCTTGAATGCCTGTGCGAATTCTGCAAAACTCTCCGGTTTCTTGGCATTCCTCCATCTTCACCGAATTTATTGAACTCCAATGAATTGAAATGCCTCTCCAGTTCAATCAACTTAGTTGTCAACTCCTAGAAGTTTTCCAGGAAAATTGAAACTGGTGTATTGAGGAGTATAATTGAGAAACAGACCTCATAGTTTAGATCAAGCATAATGCACCTGGTTTAATTCCAATATACGTCTTCGCTTCAATTCCATCTCAGAACTCAATTTTTGACGATTCCAAAGTTCCCAATATCGGCTATCTGTCGCTTGCTTGAAGATCCCTTCCATATACACTTTCCTAACCAAAACTGAAATAACATTGAAGAACTCATTAACCTTAGAAAGGATGATAACCACTTCACATGTTCAAGAACAAAAGAAAGTAAACTCATCAAGCAGAAGATACCAGAAAGTGTCAACAAGATCTTATTACCGATAAAAAATTCAACGCAGAGTTCAACATTAAAGTATTATAAATATAAAGTACACATGCATGGTGCTGCATCAATTGGGACATAGACAAATCACACAACTCATCTATATAGCTGCTTGCTGTTTCCTTCTGCAACATAACCATAAACCTTTGAAGCAAAAGTATCTTAAAATTATCTGCGACTCAACCCAAAGGAAAAGCATCTACTTTCAATAATGCCCTAGTGATGAGTCCACTAGATGCACCAACACCATCAGTGCCATGATGCCCAAACAAACATAAACGAATGATGAAACTACGCCTGATAGTAAACAAAATAAAAATTAATGATATGGAAGTTAGTTCAATAAACGTTCAAGAGTAATGATCCATGTACATCTCTATAAGCATCTTAAAGTGCAAGTAATAAGAACTTTGTTCAGAAGTATATTCCAATGATTAATATGTTGGTTAATAGATACTTACATATATATGATAAGCATACTTCAAACAATCTAGCAAAGGGTTTGCTCTCAGTACCAAGCAATACTAATCATTTTTCGTTTTCTAATATGTTTATCTTTATAATTAGTATTCCTAGTTAAACCCTTCTGCCCCACTACCTATACAGCAATATAATGGCTGGCCTTGGCAGAAAGTTGGCCATCATCTTTGCCCAATTCTTCTCCAGTCTCCTTTTCCACAATTACCAAATGCAGTGGGCGGAAAGTTCCTTAGCCTATAATTTTGCCCGGAAAACACCCCATTAACAGCTTCATAGAGAATAAATAAGAAGCATGATTCAAGAGCTTAAGCATCATATTACTCCAGTTTAAGCTGGCACTACATAATTCTTTTTGCATCACAACATTTTAATCAACTAAATTAGGAACAGACCTTGTATCGTTTTATCAAGCAGAAGTTGGACTTCCTTTGATCGTTCGTCCATTAGCCCCTACACAGTCCAAAGAAAACATACTATGAAATCAGCAAAGTCGTTGATGTGCCACACACACAGAGAAATTGAACAATAATATTGGCTGGCACCGTGAGGGTGTGAGGCTAAGAAACTCCCCGTCACAAAACATATACTGATTATGTTCTAGAACCATATTATTCAATTGCATTTGCAGTAAAAGGGCAATCTTATAGGGTTCAATGCTTTACCATGATTCTTCATCTCTTCTAAAGAAAAATTTTCAATTTGTAGCATGTTATCTGAAATCTACCAGACTACACTGATTCCTTGAGCAGTAAATAAATTAATAGAAATCATATGTTAAAAATATGAATATTCTACAATATCATACCAAACTACTCATATTTCGAAGAAAGCGTGGAGAGAATTAGTTTTAGAACTTCAAATAAACAGAAAGCTTCATCTTGGAGACATTAGTCTGTGGAGTCCAGTGGCAAAAGAACCAGGTCTTAAATTCTTCTTTTAGCGGCTTTCTCTTCAATTTCTTCCTTAGCTTTGATGTCTCCATACTATGAAACCAGTCAGCTATTTCTTATACTCATTCTTATATCGCTAACCTACTCATTTCATGATGAGAACATTCTGAACTTCTTCTCAGATTCATGCATTGTTCTCCTTGTGCATAATTAGGAGCCTTACGAATCTAAATCTAACAAACATCTCCATAGGTACCAGCAGCTTCTTGGATGTCCAATTAAGTGAATGGAGTGTTCAAACTTGTTAAGTTGAGACTATACTACAGTCTCTTTGGAGCATGACCTGAAGCAGTCAAATAATTCAGAAAGTTAAAGATTGTATGTTCTATTGGCTGTAGATAACAGGCTTGGAGCACAGCATCCTTATGACTTTCTTTGATTTATGTATATAGTCAGAATAACAGAAACGGATATGAGTCCATGAAAATGGAAATGTTGCTGCAGGAGTTCCAGTATACAATATCCATTGGATGGAGAGTGAGTCCAGCAATATCCCTTTTCTGGAAGTAATTAGAGATGTATAATAAGGCCGTAGCTCCTTGGTGCTCATAATATAAAGATGACAAATGCTTTACCATTATTAAAAGATACTATTCGAGACTAGGCCAAGTTAGCCTGAGATTGATCCAGCATTCAGGAGAATAGTGGAGAAACTGAAGTCAGTTTTCTGGCTGCATGACTTTTTGATTTGAGAGTTGTTAGGACCAGTATAAAATGTCATTCATTGCCACATTAACAGATTTCTTCATACCATGTATGGTGCACTAGCTAAATTGAAGAAAAGCCTAAACCAAGATACAATACTTAAGAAACTAAGGCTTCCTTTCAGGTTACAAATTTTCATACAAGTTTAATTTAATACTATCACATGCTTCCGCTTTCTTTCTCACCTCAAAGGGTGCCGTAGAGGATTAAAAACGAAATACAAATGACTAATTAACTAACATAGTCTTCTTAATTCAACTCTTGGATTCCACGAGATAGATCTCTATGAAGCAGTATTAGAATCTTTAAAGCGTGCTGTAGAGGATTAAAAACAAAACACAACTGCCTCATTAACCAACAGTCTTCTTGACTCGACTCTTGAATTACTTGAGATAGATCTCTATGAAAAAGCAGTATTAGAATCTTTAAGACCTGGAAAGATGGGAAAGTTATTCAGACACAGAAAAGCTATCTCAAACACGCTTCCTTGCTAAGTCTGGACCAGCTCACACTTATGAGCTAGCAAATCATTACTGTATCCAGCATAAAAGGTCAGGGTCAAACCATTAACTCGTCCAGTAGAAATAGTGAGTTTCACTACATCCAATACCACATAGAAGTATCATATCTTTTAATTCACTTTTTCTACATCTGATCTAAAAATTATTCCTAATCATCATTGTTGGTTGTTTGTTACATCTCATTTCACATAGAAGTATCACATTTTCACATGAAAGATGCTGAACAGCTGACCTCTTCCTTCCTATAAGCATCCTGTTTGTAATTCAAATTCAAAAGTGTTGAATCTGGTCCCAGATTCAACTTTACTCTTTGGTCCATGTAGATTTTATAATTTTACAAAGATCCTAGTTATAACTAGGTTACTGGAGACTCTGTCATGGAAGTAGGGTATCATAATTATAAGAGACATTTGAGCGACTGTATAAGTAGGAGCAATTCACCCCTAAACCACATAATAGATTGTGTACTTTTTAATTTGGTTTTCTTCTTGCTTTTGCACAAGTTTCGTAATTTATCTTGCAATTTCTAATAGGAAGCATCCAGCTCGCTCTACACATGAACTAAATGCAAACAAGAATGCTTCCATTTTAACATGCAAGAGCGCAAATGTTTTGCTCGCAGAAAATCTTGGTTAATTGGCAAATAGACTTCACATGAATACTCATCCTAATTTCAAGATAATCTCAATCAACATAATTTATGCAAGGGGTTTTCCCTTCTGAGATGACGAAATACAAGTATCACACATTCCCTGCGTACCTAAAAGTAGGAAAAGTCATAATTTCAACTGAGCTGATAGAATTTGGGAAAAACTGACATACCAAAAAGGGAATAGGAGTAATGAATTTGGGACAAAGAAAGTAATAAAACTTGGCACGTCTTGTATCCAATTCTTTCTAAACTTCCCTATAACCTTTCTTAAAATAAACTACAGAGCCATCATGGTCACAATTACAACAATTGCCGAACCCCTGATGCAGTAATCATGGTTGACAGGAGGCAGAGAGAACCTCCAACTATATCCCATCACAAATCACTACCAAGTTACAGAACATACAAATCAAAGAAACTATCAGGTAGCTTAAACACTGGCAGACCATATACGGAGGAAAATCCTCCAGGAACAAATTTTGAGAGCTGAACCGAGGGGGGGGATGAGATGGAAGTGTAGAATGGATGATTTTGAACATACACAATGTGAAAAAAGAAGGGGAAAAAAACAGCCAGTCTGGGAAATTATCCAAGTGAATCAATTCATTTTGAAAAACCAAAGAAAACTGAGAATCGCTTCATTAATGAGTTTGAAAACTCTAAACGATGTAAGCTGCATGGAGGAGCAAGAATACCACATGCCCAAATAAAACTCAAGCAACAAGTATTCTGTTATAAGGAACATGTAAGGAAAACAAACCCTCCATGTTCTGCATCTGTCTGAAAGAGCCCATATGCAATCCTCCAACTCTACCACCGAGTGTGTTTGAGAAGTTATGGATGCATCCCTAAAGCCACCCTTACCTTCAATACCTTCAAGAAGCTTATCTAATTTTCTGGCCATTTCTTCAACCTGAAGACACAATAGCAGAGGGAAAATACATTACTAGAGCCATCATACTGCATATCTGAAATACGTCATCTTACTCA
>NC_026153.1:4554459-4600890 GCF_000512975.1 Sesamum indicum
ACACTGAAGAGGATTACAACAGAGCCAATTAGTCATAGAAAGCTAGAAGGGCAGGTTTTATTCCGAGCAAGAGATGATGCTAGAAACGGAAAGTGGATTAATGATTATGCATACGACAGAGTGCATCACCATTAAGGTCAAAACTAGTAATAAGTATATTACATTTCCAAATTGTTTTGACACTTTTTGAGCAGAGTATGGGAATCCTGCTGGTGAGGGAGCCGCACTCAACTCCTTTTTGAATTCAGACGGGAAAGATTTTCCAGAAGCAACACTCTCCGTCAAAGATGCTTGTGAACCAGGACTTCCTGGCAGTGAATTTCTATTGCCCTGTGCGCTGGAATCTGTCTGCCCAAAAGAAGTAAAAGAAACAGAAGGTTTAGCTTTCTCCTTTAGATCTGTAGCACGTCGTTCTACACCTCCACCAGATTGTAGTGCAGGTTTGTCTGAATTGCCAATTTCACCAGATGGGAATGACAAAAACTTCCCAGTAGAAGGTTTTGACGAATCAACTCTTGCATTTGATCTGGTTAAAGACCACCCACTTGGTGAACTTGTTGGTGGAACTTTACCTAATGGCTCCACATTCCGACCTGATATTGAATAGTTGCTCATTGATTGCTGAAAAGAATCACCGACAACTTCTGCTGTGAAGAAACCTGTACTGCGTTTGACTTCAGATATTGATTGATACTCTGGATTACTATCTTGGTTCTGCTTTGTGGAAAGGGCTTTTTCTGGCTCATCAACTTTGACTTTCACCATCTGAGAGTTTGTAAGAGGCTTCTGCCCCGTGTTTTCAGTGTAAGTTTGTTCTTGTGATCTGCCATCTAAATGAAAAGATGGCGATAATTCATTTGTGATAGTGGCCTTAGCACCTGTCTTTCCAATAGCAACTCTACTAAATTCATGAGATTCAGATGGCAAAGAGGTTGGCACTCTACTTTCCTCACCACCTGCAGAAGAAATCACGGAGAGTTGATGGTTCGTTGATGCCTGGGAATCATCCTCTTCTTCATCAGCACAAACTTCAGATGATGCTAAAGCCCCTCGAGCACTACAGAAGAGAATATATTTTTTAAATGTAGCTTCCCAAGAGAAGAGAGTGCAACCGGAACAGCTAACAAACTAAACGACAACTGGAGGGGGGGGGGGGTTTACCTGGCAAAGTGGAAAACTGAAATCTTTCCATCAATGGTTTGGCATACAATTAAACAACACGGTGAGACTTCGGTTTCTTCATCCCCCAGTGTGAATCTGACATTTTCATTCTGGGAAACCTTGTCAACAGAGAGTCCCATGATTACATTTTCTTCACCATTAACTGAGATCAAACAGTTTAATATCAGAGAATTGACCACCTCAATGACACCAGTTGGAAATGAGATGCATCTCATTACTAATTCAACCAACTGCTAAACTTCGATTCAGAGTTTATCAGTATTTTGCAGCTTCATAGGGAATAACTGAATTATTTTAGCCATACATGCTTTCGACTCTAATTTCGCATCACCCCCACCCCCCATGCCCTCTCTCTGCTCGTTACCCCTCATGTCCATTGTAAATTTTAAATGTTATACAAATTGCAGAGGAAATCTAGTGATCCTCAAATAATCTCAATAAGTTTGGCATATTATACTAACTCTGATTTTCCAAGTACTAGGGCATGAGACCTCAGCTGCATGAATAGAGGGGTATAGATAAACGGAACATACAACCAAGTGAATAACCATGCAACACACATGTAAATGAAATACTCATTCATAAAGTCCTATCTTAGTTTCAAGTTTTAGCACCTTGAGTATCGATATACAAATTCCAAGCATCATTAAGAATTTCAATCACTGCAGCTTCATTCTTCCCACTGTCCAGTGACCAACAGAACAGTCCAACATGCTGGGAGAGATTCCTATTGGCAATAAATGCCAGCCCACTGCAACAACAGAAAACCACAGCTCATAAGAAGTCACATCATCGAGTATCTGACAGAGTGAGCAGTGTGTCGGATCATTCTAATGGTGAGTGTATTTATTAGTCATGCATGTGAATAAACAAAGGTCAATTTTAAGGGCCAATATCATCTTGTTTATCTTTCTTTCCTTGGGTGGGTGAATCTTGTGCCAGACGGTAGTTCTTTAAGAAATGAAGTAAAGGTAACTTAAATATTCACCACAAACTATATATCAGAGAACTGCATTACTAGTAATGCAGTAACATGAATTGGAGGATCTATCAAGAATTCAAGATGCAATATCCTGCATCTTAGGATGCAGTAAAAACTATGCTTAAGGAAGTAACAATAGGAGAGCCACGATTTCCTGTAATGACTAACAGGACTGAATATCAACAGTCTCCAATTGTACAGTGAAGCTGTCTGTAGAGTTTTTTCATTTGTGTCTCCAGTTTCAACCTGTTACACTAAGTGGCATTTTAATAGCTTGACCAGAGAAACCTAATTAATCTTTTCTTCCTCTTTGTGTGATATCAATTAAAAATTCAATAAACTTTATCCACAAGGCAAGGATGCAACAAAGGAATAGTTCTGAGAACTAATACTTATTGATGAAAAATGAGAAAGAGATCAATCAATGACGAGGAAAATAATGTCAAACCTCAGCCAAAACCCCAAGCTCCTAGGTGAAAGCAGACAAAGCTCGTCTCAGCCAACTACCAAGTGCACTATTTTTTATCAATCAAGAGAATACTACCACACCCTTACCAGGTTATGACATAGGAGCAAGGCCATCCAGAAGAAGTTAGAAACTTAGACCTTAATTTGGGCAACTGTTTTGAATAAGATTATCTTCCCTTGGTCACCATTTGAATGCTGGACCTTGAACTGGCATGAAACTTCATATGAGGAAGTGAAAGTTTTATGTTTCTTTACTTTCTCAGGCTCAAAGAGTAGTATTTAGGAGTTATTAGGTCAGATCTACTACAATGAGAGGGTACTTACTTGGAAATATTGCCATTTTAGGAAATGGATATATATGTGGACCTCAAAAAGAAAATAGGAGCTGTTTCTTTCTAGGGGAAGAGTGTAACAACTAAATTGAGAGAGGCAAAATGAATAACAAGCACAGAGCAAAGACTCATGAAAACTGAAAGCCTGTTGGCCCCCACTAACAACGGCCGGAAACCAAATTAGCACAGGCAAGTACAATTCAATCTTCAGCTCAAAGCCAGAAGGGGCAATGATAATTGATCCAGACAAAATTAATACAAGAATAGAACTTTAAAGCCGAGTGTTTTTCTATATATGTTCTCATTTCCCAAAAATTATTCCACTGTCTTATTACTTGGCCTCATTTCACTTTTGACCCCTCTATCTAGAAAGGTGTCGACTTATCCTATATTCTAATTTTTGGCACATTGCATTCAAATTGGGCGAAAATCACAATGGTCCTAGACGATGTAGATGGAAAATTGGTGATATGGCAGCAAACTAAACCAAATGCAACAAAGCACAATTTTTTTTTTTTGGTCTTCTTTTTCACATTTGCATTTGTTTTTCTTTAGCCACTACTCCCATTTGATTATTCTTTTTGCCCTTCATCCTCTCCATCCCTGCAGAACCCCTCCACCCCCAATCATTGAGACCTCAAACCAAGCAGACAGAAAGAAGAAAAAAAAAAACCTGTCATACAAATTTACAGAATGCTATAAATTCATCGACTAAACCCAACACTATATGAAATTCCCAGAAACCAAGTCTTTCAAAATCCTGCCTGAAGAACCTATGACCACGAAAAACCTAAGCATTGAGGGGTTGTTGACCATTGCCAAGGTGTTGGGTTTGGCAGATTCACATATTTGGGTAGGGTCAAGCAGGGTCTAGGGAGTGCAGTTGGGTTGGATAGGACATAGGGTTGGGAGATGATGGAAGCTTGGAACAAGTTGAAGAAAAAATACAAAATGGGAAAGATGGAAAGAGAAGAAAAAAAACAACTGTAAAAAGAAAAAAAAAAATAAACAAAGGAGAAGAGTAGTTTCTGTGAGCATCTACTAGTCAACTTTGCTACCATGTATCATTTTTCTTCCAGTTACGAAAATCCCCATTTTTCAATCCAAGTCATCAACTTCCCTACTATCTTTGCAATTTCCAGTCAATCTGGATGCCATGTTCCAAAAATTGTAAGATACAAGCCAAATTGCCACCCACCAAAGTAAAGGACCAAAAGTGAAATGAGGCTGCCAGTTTAACGGGACCAGAAATGCACTTCTCCCAAGGATATAGTATATGTAAGGTGCAAAGATCATGTCACAGAGCATATTCTTGAATCTGGCATCCAGAAATTTTCATTTTTCAAGTTCCAGGATTATTTATAAGCTACCAATATGGAGAACAAGAACAGAAAAAGAGAAAACTTGCATAGTAAATACTTTCAGCTATTTCACAACAATATCCAAAAGAGCAGATGTCAGATATTATAAAGGACTGTAGTGTAAAAGAGCACAAAGAGAAATGGTTACAGAGGTTATAGAAGAATAGTTAAAAGAAGTTAATAATGTATACATACTAAAGATCTAGATAGCTGAGAAACAGATGTGGTCCATTTCTGATGGGCACAGCATCAGAAGAAAAATCCATGAAGACATTATTGAAGGATAAGACAATCGGCTTTGCAGCTGCCTGAAAGCAATAAGCAAATAAATATTTGAATGCAGTCAAAATAAGACATAAAATCTGAACCCAATAAAAGAATCATTTGTCACTAGAATCAATAATCAATTATCTATATCCACTTATTCAACTACATCCCACTCAATAAAAGGATACAGTAGGTCATGGAGAAGCCAAAGCATCTTATTCTGCAGCACTTAACAATATTACTTTTATCGTTTTTAAGACACCTATGGCATATACGTTAGAAAAGAGGACAAAGTACCAAGAGAAATTTAATTTACAAAACATATCCTCCAACAAGGACAAGGAGCTATCCATCACAAAGTAAAAGCCTACGAACAAAACTCTCATCTACTTGGCTGTATCAGTGAGCTACCAGCAACATGAACTAAATGAGCACAACTTGAACTTCAAGTCCTTGGTGAGTTACTGCCTCATGCAGTGCCTTTGTAGCAACACAAGAAGCCAACAAAAATCAAGAAAAATGAATGGTTGTATGAAGAACTGAAGATATTGTTTCTTTCTATTGTATATATTATATACTTTTTGCATGCAGAAAGGCTGTAAACCTGTAAGGTACTCCAGTACTACAGAATTCAGAGAGGGCTGTATCAGTCATGACTATTGAAAAGGAAATACACTGTTCTTTTCAAATATTTTCTGGACATTGTTTCAGACCCTTAGGACCTGTTTTGTTTTCTTGGACCAAATATGCTTCTGTCCTTACTGTCCTTTCTTCAGTCACTGCCATAGTTCTTTTTTCTATATTGCCATCATTGGCAAATATCTCAACTAATTTATTACTCTTATGGTATCAGAAGTTTCTGAACTGCTCATGCACATGCAACAGCTGTGGCCACATGTGAACAGATTACAAATAGTGCTGCCTGAACGTTACAAGGCATCATTCTTGCATTTCTATTGGAGAAAAATACATCCTAGTCTCAGTAGATAAGGACATTTTTGAAAAGCCAAGGAGATTACCCATCAAACTGGAGCAGCAAACAAATTCAGGATCCGGCTTTTTTTGCCTGGGATGCTAAATATTCAAATATTGTAGCTTTGAAATACTATGCAAGCTGAAGTAGAGAAGTTATTCGAATGTACAAGGTACCTTAGTTATTCTCAAGATTAAGACAAAAATAACCAGTGCCAAACAAGCTTGTTATCTTTGGCTGGTCACAGTAATCAGATAGCTCGTTATTGGATTGAGCTAGACCATTTTCAGGATGTCAAGTTGTTACGTAGTGAGGATGCAGCTACGAAACTACAAGTCTCACAATCAAACTGCTACTTGAGAGGGATCAAACTGACTTTTACTGCTTCCAAGTTTTCCACAACACGTTTAAGCATCATTCGGTTATCCTTGCAATGAGGAATTAGCATGATGCAACAAAAAACTATTATTCTCAACATGCAAAGCAACCCAAGTCTAGCAGGGTGGAACTTCGAAGCTGGCGATTGCAGTGTGATCGGACTGCATTTATGTTCATGACTTTTTTGCAAGGCAGCATCTCTTTACATCTCAAACTTGCCAACCAAGTAAACGTGTTTGGTATGCCATTAAATCCATGACGAGGAAAGGCCTTGTAAAAATCTTGTATCATGCAAAATTAGACAATTGGTGGGGAAAAAAGACCAGTCAACAGTTGGATAACCATGGCTAACAACATATATTCTTATACCATAAGTCAAAAATATCAAGAAATATAAAGAGTTGGAAAAAATGACAGTAATATATCTGCATCACCACAGCAAAATATATCAGAAAATGAAACTATACAAAATCAGTAAGGAGCAAGACTGAAAAGTTACTTCAGAAAATGATTAGCAGAGAAAAGCTACAGTGATGAGAAAGAATGCATACACTGACATCAGTAATCTTTCTGCCCCTGGTAGTGATGACTTGGACTATGTAATTTTCCTCCTCTCCGTCGTCATTTAATTGGAAGCATCCAACAGCTAGACAATCTGGACGGATCCATCGGATGGAATCCACTGATAATCACAGCACACAGAGTAATAATAAATAAATAGAAAACAAGGAGCTACATAAAAGAGGTACTGTCATAAGTCATAAAGGATAAAATAGTCAAGGTTTATAAAGTAAAAAGGGGGGAAATCTACTTCTTCATCATTCTTAAAGTGCAACTAATCATCAGTGTTTGCAACAGAAAGAAAACAAAATCCCTAGCTTTGTGGGGGCGGGGGCGGGGGCGAGTAAACGATTACATACCTACCCAAAAGATACCTCAAATATTATAATGCACACTCTTATGATATTGGATGCAGGAACTTTTGATCTCCAAATTTAGTCTCAAACTTTTGGTGGGGTTGCCTGGTTAATTTCCCTAAAAGATTCTACATCCAAACCAGATCTCCTTGTTCTGTTCCTAATATTTATAGGGCACAAAAATATGGATCTTTCACTTATCAAGCACTCTTTACTCCTAGCATGCACTGGCTAGAGAAAATTGCCAGCTGCTAAGACAGAACCCAACGCTATATTGCAGTGACAAAGGCTTAGGACTTATTCGGCGCAAAATCATTCTCAATACTACTCCCAAATGTTCTTTTTATCCACAGCACAATCAGATGAACCATCCAAAAGATGTCTTTACATTCTTGCTGTGTCGCTGCAGCATCACACTACCTGTCTTCCTTCCCAACAGATGGGCATCATAAATGTGCCTACAGATCATTTGACTGAATCCTCCTTTATCTCGGAAGCGATTAACTTCAGAAGCAGTAAACTTCATGAAAGCCATAAATGTTAAAATGCGATACCAAAACTTACTGATTAGCAGATATTAAACATAAACGCCCACAACTACCAGAGATTACAGTCTGACACAACAGTCTGGAACAAAAACCTAAGTCTGTTTTCATTCCTAAAAGCAGCATGAATATATTAACTGGCAAAAATCCAAATGATGTGAAACAGGAATGGATGATGACAATCTATTTCTTCGTATTTGGCGGGTGTTCATCTTTTAAGATAATGCCTTAATGCATTTTTAAACAGAAACAACTTAGTTTTAGAAGAAGTGCTAAATTCATAATCCCATATTAGGAAAAAACATTATGATCAACCAAAAAACCTACTAGTTGCTGACATAAAGATGCCTATACTTATGACTAGTTATGAATATGAAGAACCATGTTCCCGTTTCAAAACCATGAACCACAATCAACGTACCAGGTAACCACACTTCACCTGTTGGAGCAAATGGTGAAACTGTCATGTCCAGATACCTCTGGAAGAGTTAATTGCAGGACTTGCTTTTACCTTAGTTGCAAAGCATATTAGTGCAGACTGCAGAAAAAAGGGAAGACGGCCAGCTACGTCCCTACCAGGTATTGCATACACAAACAACTTATAGGAAACCCTAGCTTGCAGGCACAGCAGTGGCTCAAAAGGCTGATGTTGAAAAGGAAAGGATAAAGTGCCCCAGAAAATAATAAACAGTAACATAGATCATTATGCCAATAACAATTGTCAAGAATGTCTACCTTTGAACATAATGAAAATAGTCTCAACAACCCGTTGAACAAAGTGAAAATAGATTGAACAAGAATCAAGGGGATGCCATATGCAGGAAAATAGACGAAAGAGGAAAGAAAGACAATATACAGAGGGAGCATACCTTTTATTACTTGGTTGACATCAGAATCACCAACCACTGACTGGAATTGTAGCAAAAATCTTAATTTTTCCTCAAATTCTGATGACAAAATGCTGACGATGTTCTTTTTTGCCACAGCAACAAAATTGCCTTTAACACTCCAGTCGACTATAACAATAAATGATGTTAGTGAGCAAAAGAAACTTTACAAGGAACAAGGCACTATATCTTCTGCAAAGAGGTTATTCACCGGAAGCTAGTGGTATGTTGGTGAAAGAGAAACATTGTTTGTGCTCCAAAAAAAAAAAAGGATACTCTGCTAGCGTAAATGAATGTCCCTTTACTTTTTACTATAACCTACAACTAATATCCGCACGTGAAGTCTTAGCATAAATAATCTTCTAGACTCCAGTAAAGTCACACCATAGTTGATCTAGTATTGACACTGTCACACTGATAAATAGTAAAGACACCAAACAGATAAAGCATACCAGAATCAACGCCTTCCATCACATAGCTAGGGGGACCTTGACCAGACCCATGGTATAACTTTCCATCATCTGAAAGAATAACATAAGCTTTTGCAACTTTTCTAGCCCAGCGCATATCCTTGATGCAAATGGAATCATCTAGTGAGACCGAATAGGAAGGCTTTTGGTCCTGTTCAATGTCAATAAAACAAATTATAACTTCTCTAACAACATTCAAAATCTGCTCCGACAAGTAATTCGAAATTGAGCTTCACAAATTTTCTTTGATAAGTTATATTCCACTATATGTGCACCAAAGGAAATGATGAACATAGAAGCTGACATGTTTGTTCCAAAAGGGTATGAAAAGATAAAATAAGAAGAAAGCATAGTCCAGCTCAATTATACTTTGTAAGATAGCTAACATGCTCTCCATCTTACAAAAAAAAAAAAAAAAAAAGTGAATACTCATAAGAGTAATGATGGATAATAACTGGCACTTCAACAAATTAAGCATGTATGGGTCACTTCTAACAATAATCATCCATGTGAAACAAATTGTCTAAATATTACTCACTATTTTAACATCTTATTGTCAAAAAATTTTACTAATTACCACCTCATTTCTGTACAACTGCAAATTCTGCTAACAGGAGACAAAAATGATCAACCATCACGATGCTGATCACATTACTCTAATAGCCTCAAAAGCAAACTTGACTCAATACAACTTTTCCAGTTGAGTCAAAATTACTTCCCAGATCAAGGTGCCCAGAAAGACGAAAAAGGATAAGGAAACAGTAAAGGAACGAGAGGATTGCCTGAGAATGCATTTTAAGTTGCAACCCATATGCACAACAATTAATCAATAACAAGGAAAGCTTGGAGCACAAGGAAGCCATACCTTATGGAGCAGAGCGCTAACAGCAAAGAAATGGACATGGTTGCCAATAGTGACAGCGAGCAAGGAATCGTCAGACGACAGTGCCAGTATTGAGACCTTTCCTATGGAGACATCCACGAGACTTAACTCCTGTACAGATGGGCCGGTTTGTTTCTCCTTAATTTCCTCGGCCGATGCCATCACGTCCTTTGTCCTCGCAACACAAAACCCTAAACCCAAGAAACACGAATAAATTCCTAGGGTAGAAAAAGAAAAATGAAGGGTTCTTGAGGGAAGGAACCAAAAGGAGATGGGAGGAAGTTACCCTGGGGATGAGCTACAAAGAGGAGACGAAAGCGTTCGGATACGGCCAAGGGTTGGGAGGGGAGGCATTGGGGGTCGAACTCGGAGCTGTCATCCGACTTGATAGGAACGGGCTCTCCAACTTTACAGAAGCGGTAATTTCTGGAACCGACTTCGTCTCCGTCAATCTCGTCGTCCAATTCGAAGAGGGGAGCGCCATCAGTTGTGAGGTCAAGTAGCGGAGGATTTGCCATTGATGTGTTGCAGTGAAAAGGAGGAGAGTGGCAATGTAGAGAAGCAGAGGAGAGGGAGACGGTGATTTCGGTGTGCTCTATGGGCGGGAAGATTGTGAGGGTACGCTACACCTAACATACGACAGACCTAATGAGAAGGCAATGAACCAAAACATGAAATTCAGGCAGGGACTCCACTCTCAACTCTCAACTCTCAATACATTGCATTTGCTTCCAATTATGAATTTTAAATCCCCTTATTATTGTTTTTCAAAATTTATATAAAAAAAATTAAATAATATTTTATTGTATATTGATAGGCTATTGTTTCCACTAAAGCTCATTATTATCTCTAAGTTGTCTGAAACTTCATTTTGAAGTCCAACTCAAATATTATATTGATAATACTCTTAAATTGTTATTTTTTATTTTATTTTTTTTTAAATGAGATGTGGTTTATATATTTTATATTATTTATAACATATTTTAAAATTATGAAATATTATTTATTATATATTTTAAAATTATAAAATATTATTTATTATATATAGTATAAAAAAAAAAAATCAGTCCTCAACCACAAATGAAATATTATTTATTATATATATAGTATAAAAAAAACAACCCAGTCCTTGACCACAATTTAAAGTTTTCGACACTACTTTTGGAATACCTATATACCCATTAAATATAATTTAATAGGTCTTCCGAATTATTCAGATTATTTTTCAGGGTAAATTACGATTATTTTACATTATATTTGTCATAATTATGAATACTCTCATATTGTATGAAAAATTACAAATATCACCCATAAACGATAAGGTGGAAATCACCATTTTACCCCTATTGATTTTTTTTTTAATTGTAAAAAATCGTGCGAGTGGATAATGTAAATAAGCCATAGGACATATTAGTCAATTTTTTGAATATTGTGAAAAATATATAAAATTATAATTTATAATCTAAAAGGACATTTTGATCAATTTAAAATAAAAATTTAATGAAAATCTAATAAATGCTAATTGAATGACTCATTGTTAAACGGACATTAAAAGAGGGTATTCGTAATTTGACAAACAATGGCAAAAAATTTATAATTATGACAAATTTCAAGAAAAGTGGCTATATTTACCTTATTTTTTAACCGTAATTATACTATTATATTTATTAAAAAATTTTCACACGTATATTATTCGACTTTTAATTCTAAATTATTTTTTAATTCCAAAATGATCATTCAATTCACTTTTAATCACATATTGACTTTAGTTTTGAAAAATTGTATCGTGTCTATCTAATATGATTATATGCAAGCAATTACGAGCAAAAGTAAATAAAAAGGGGATGGGGGGGTTTGCAGCGTCAAAGGAGTATTTGCGGTTGGTTGGAGTGGAGGGCACTTAAATAAAAATAGTGGACATGTGATGCTCAGTTCATACTGGTTGGTTGCCTTGGACTTGGAGGGATTGCGGAGTGCGGGCTGAGCTTTCCCCCAAATTAGATAACGCTACTCACTGTCACAGCTCACAACGCAACCCATGCTCACTTACCTAAACCTCCTATACCATTTCATTTCCATCTCCATTTTTACATCTTCTTCTTTCAAAACCCTAACAATCCCACAAGAAAATACATCACCGCCACCGCCGCCACGCCATCCGATTTGCTGCTTTCGTCACCTCCACCAATTTCTTCAATTTGGAGTGTTCTAGTCGGCGCCTGACGCGCGAACTCTCTGTATCTAATTATTCTTTTGCCGGGTTGTGTCTGAAGATTTTTATTTTTATTTTTATTTTTTTTGTGGGTTTCCTTTCTATATAATATTTTATAGATGGAGGGGAATTCTGCGGGGGGCGGCGGCGGAGGGGGGACTGATGTGGAGTTGCTATGCAAAACATTGCAGGTGGAGCACAAGCTTTTCTACTTTGACCTCAAGGAGAATCCCCGCGGCCGGTACCTTAAGATCTCTGAGAAGACTTCAGCGACCAGGTCCACCATCATAGTACCTTCCAACGGCATCGCCTGGTTCCTTGATCTCTTCAATTACTATGTCAACTCCGATGACCAAGATGTCTTTAGCAAAGAACTCCAGCTTGATACCAAGGCACCTCTGATACACCCTCGCACCAATATTCCCACCCCGCTGATACAACCTTTATCTTTTTACGTCCTGCTTTAAGTTTTTGCTGATATCTGCTTGCAGGTATTTTATTTTGATGTTGGCGAGAACAGAAGGGGACGCTTTCTCAAAGTTAGTCGATCATTCCTGCCTTTGCTTTTTGGTTTTTATGTATTATTTGCCATTCTCTCTTGCAATGCGTGCATAAATTATCAGCTATTGTTGCTTGTGAAGCAGTTTTGTTTATTTGCGGAGTTCCAATTAGCAACTGCCTACTTCAATATTTTCGTGAACATGTGGTCTGTGGGAGGTTCTTGGATATCTAGCATGAGAGCTCGTAAAATTCCACTATGTATTCTTATTCAATTAAGCTGTTATGAGATTCAATCTCTTTTGATATCTAGTGCTTTGTGCAATCCATTGAGTGAAGACCATAATTGCATACTGTATAATTCCAGGAAAGAGCTCCTCAAAATACCACAATGGTGTCAATTTGTGGAACTGTTGACAATAGGAAAGATAAAACTGAACTTTTATTTGAACTATAGAAGACTTCATGCTATTGAATTTAGTAAGAACAAAAATCCAGTGGCCTACATCTGCAACAAGTGTACAGAAAAATCAAATCAGAGAAAATAATTATAAATCAGTGGTAGGCTCATAATAACTGTAATGACTAAAAAGTATAGGTTGCAGATTGGGTAAGGAAAATCTCTAATAAATTTCCTAGTTTGATGTATTGGTATAGGGAATTCTAGTCAAAGTATTTAGTTCAACCCTTGGATTTGAATTTGGAGTTGGATAATCCTTTTCACTCACAAGGAATCAAGAATCAGATTTCCTAGTTTCATCTTCTGACCAAGGAAATACCAATACAAGGGTCTTGTTATCCCCTTTTATAATAATCTAATGATGGATGATCTCTTCTCTCAAAAAACCAAGATTTTTGCAAGTTCCTAATTTGATTTGATGATGAAGGAAATTCTAATTGAAGCATCTTGTTCATGGTTGGATCCATGTTGATATGAAGATTGGATGATCTTTTCGCTTCAAAAGAAGTGAAGATTTCAATTTCCTATTTGGTTTATCGATTCAGGAAGTCTGAAGCTCTATTGAAGCGTCTGTTTATCCATTGGATCCATGTGCATTTGAAGGGTGGATGATCTTTTTGCTTCATAACATATCTTGAGAACATCTAGTATAGGAACAAATGCCCTCTAAAAGCTCCCAAAACTACTCAACAGCATTTGGGCCATGGGGGGTGGTAGCTGCTTCTTGTGTTTCCATCTCCCCCCATCTATTTGACTTCTTTCTTCCATGTTTATTTAAGCTGTCTCCTTCTATTCGTCTTTCTAATATATATATATATTTATTCGTAATGAAATTTTCGTTTTTAAACTACCACAAGTTTTATTGTATTTTTAGTTTATCACATAGTTGTTAAAGGCGCTGTAGTTGTTAAAAGCAGGAGTCTGCAAAATACGCAAATGATAATAGAAACGCTGTAGTTTTATCATGTCATATTTGAGGTAGTGTAAAGTATATTGCATAAGAATAGCAAATGATGCCATAGTAAACTCATTATGTCATAATGCTGTAAACAGTTATTACTATGTCGGTGGAAAACTTGCAAAAGCAAGGATGATGATAATTATATCAATACAGTAACGTGCATTCAGTTGCCTCTCAATAATTCACTTATGCTATGTTTCAGTGATCATATTCACCGTCTTTTGATTTGTCAAATGTGCGAAACTTGATCTAAATGCTTTAAATTGCTTTTAGAAAAGGGTTAATTACACAGACCTCCCCTATTACTAGAGATAATTACACGAATCTCTCTTCTTAGTTTGAAACTCTGGGCACTTGAAATTGGTTAAAGTTGATGGAATATGTGAGAATACAACTTCAACCGTGCTAAGATTTAATAGTTAGAAGGGGATAGTTGCAATGATTTGTAATAAAAGGAAGTGTTATGTTATAATCTTCACTGCATTTCATTCTTTTTATCTTTTTGTACAAGCGTCTTTTGTAAATGAATTGGTTCCTTATGCAATTAAAGAAATGACCAGGATAATATATAAGAGAGACCAAACAAGCATTACATTGAGCTATTTCAAGCAAAGATATTTAGCACAAGAGGAACAAACATTATGCATGCACTAGCTTCAGCTTCTAAAGACTTTGGCTGTCCTTTTGATGTCACATCTAATGGACCACAATACTGGTGTTTTTCAATTTGAAAAAAACATTATTGAAGACAACTAATTATCATGACATAATTGTTGCATCCACCATTCTGTCACGTGGATATTTGATAAGTACTTTATCAGTAAATTATCAGGATGGTTGAAACTAACTTGATGTTGGTCATCATAGGCAAGTGTTGTATGGGGTTTGTACTTTGTACAGTTATTGGATAATCTATATAGGAACATGGAAATTTGGTTCATTATCTTGCAGGGGTTGATTACAATATTTTTGGATTATGCCATTAAAAAGTGTTACACTATCAAAATACGTGAAAGCATTTTGAAAGTCTATATAAGTTTTAGTCATGGCGTTATCAGATTCCCATAGGTGGATCTCCGAAAAGAGGTGATTGTTATTAGAAAATAAGTAACAAGGCCAAAAAAGTGTAATTTTGAGACCAAGAGGGGAGGTATAAATCAGCATCAGGCTCTGTGACCATAGAAACTAGTAGCACCCAGTAAGCTAGTCCCACTTGAGGTTGAAACCAGCCGATGATGATGCAAAGAGCTACAGTGGTTGATGAGGAAAAGATGCATTAGTGCATATCAAAGCTTTAGGTTCTAGAAGTGCTTTTATTAGGGAGATTGAGTAAAAGTTGGAAGCATAGGCTATGCTGATGGTGGTCTAATTGAACTTGTTGAAGGAGAGGGCTGAATGTCATGGGTTTGTATAGTTAGAGAGTGATGTCAAAGTGTTTTACGTATGGAATCTTTCTTGCAATAATGCAATTAAAAGCCTTTATTTTTGCTAATAAACTAATGCATGCAGATATCGGAAGCTTCGGTCAGCCGAAACCGCAGTACTATTATTGTCCCTGCAGGAAGTGCCCGAGATGAAGGGTGGGCGGCCTTTAGGAATATTTTGGCTGAAATAAATGAAGCATCAGGGCTTTTCATACTGCCCAACCAGGTAACATTAGATCTTTGTTTTGTGTCTATCCCTAGTTACTCTTGAGATACCTCAGTAAGCAAACCTTTGTGTACTTCTGATTGTGTTTTAAGCATCAGCAGAACTCTGAAGCCCCAGAACGCCTTGTTGGGCTTTCAGATGATGTGGGGGCTGGTTTTATATCCAGCCATAGTTCTCAACCTGCCCCAGCAGCTGACTTGAATGTTGATCGGACTTCTGATCTGCCACCGACTGATGACATAGGTAATTTAGGAGTCTCAAAGGTAATAAGAGCTGATCAAAAGAAATTTTTCTTTGATCTCGGCAGCAATAACAGAGGTCACTTCTTGAGAATATCCGAGGTGTGTATTGGAAAATTTTACTGGATATAACTATATTGAGTTGTTTCACTCTGTGCTTTCCTAAAGTTTAGAAAGTTGCAGGTCACGGGTTCAGATCGCTCCTCTATCATTCTCCCACTTTCTGGCCTGAAGCAGTTTTATGAAATGGTGGGTCATTTTGTGGAGATCACTAAAGATCGGATTGAGGGGATGACTGGTGCAAATGTTCGGACAGTGGACCCTCCTCAAAGGTGAATGTGGTAGAGATTCTGGTTGACCAGTCAACTCTGTGTTGTCTAAATAGATTGTGATCTATGGCCCATTTATTGTGGTTGATCAGGGTGCATCTGTGTTCCGCTTGCCAAGTGCTTTGCTTATTTTTGTTCCAGTTATGTCTGAATAAGGCTGCTGTCCGTCTTCAATCAGAGACCATTTATGAAAGTTAATCAGCTTGCTTCTAGATAGAATGATATATATATAAATAAATGAGAATAAGCACTCTTTTGTGCCAAAAGAATGGCATCTTTATTTAGATCTCTTCTTTTCGTGATTGCGAGTTTCTGATTGTTTACTGTTGGAAATGTGAAGGCCTTCCGCTTTTGTATAATCAGCCACGAGAATTGGATGCTGTGTTCTATCCTTTTCTCAGTATGTTTCTGGACCTGTCATCTTGATTCAGTTTAATGTATACATTCTGTTCAGATGTTTCTAATTCTAAATGAGCTGCTTGCACAGTAATTATAAATGTGTCAACACTTGTCTCCTGGACTCAGTTGGAATGTATACAATCTGTTCGGATGTTTGTAGTTTTAAAGGATCCGTGGCACTGTATTTACTTAACGATACTGACCATTCATTTTTGTTTCTTATCGAATCGAATTACAAATACGAGAGTGTTTAGTACCGAGAATATGTTTGAATGGTTGAATACTTGTGCAACATAATTGAGGTGAATCAAGTTCATGCAATTTGGAGTTGCAGCACAAGTGCACTTCAGCATTCATTTCTTTTTACTTGTAAATTTATTTATCATGTAGAGCATTTGAGATTTGGAACATGGCCAGGCTATCAGTGGATCTATGAGGAGGTTCGCCCCCCCCCCCCTCCCTCATGCCGCGTTGCAGGTGGATATTTCTTCTGATATGATGAATGAAAATTCTCAGCTTTGATTTTTTTTTTAAAAATAAATGAATTAAAGGTACAGGCCAAAAAAAATTGTACAGAAATGACAATGGGAACAAAACCCCAATTAGAAGAAGCATGTTGAGTTACATGCTTTTTTCCAATAATATTTGCAAATTTTGAATCATAATCGTAAAACTTAAGAAGTTGTAGGACCTATTTGGTATTTTACAAAGATAAATTACTAAAATATAAAAAAATACAGGACGAAAATTATATTTAAATGATCTTAAGTATTTGAGTGTTGTATCTGATCAAGTTATTCGGTACGGGTATAAATTCTCAATCTATGTGAACTGATGAACCAAGATGAAGGTTAGAAATCGAGCAAGAATCCTCCCTAATAGTGCAAATTTATACTCAAAAATTTTGAGCATTAGGAAAATGACTGGTGAAATATAATAACTGGAATAGCCAATTTGGCATATAAGCAATAACAAATAATCCAATCTTTAAGACACAAAAAGCGTAATTGATAATTGGCTAAAACTTTAAATATAAAAATGAAAAACTAATAAAATGAAAGTAATCAGTGAGTATAGTTATAGTTAGTATAAAATAAGTATATATTTTTTAGATATAAAAGAATAAAGTTATAATACAATTACCTAAAATATATATATCTATTTGGATAAAGCTTGGTATATATCTTTACACTTAAACAAATTTTAAGTGAAAATAAACTATATAATATAATGTCATAGGGATGGTGATAATTTAGATTATCCAAATTGTGTTTGTTTATTATATATTTAAATTATTAAATAAAGAAAATAAAAATAATTTGTGATGCAAGAGGGAAGATAATATATATATATATATGTATATATTAATGATTGCTATTTATTGGCAGGAAAATTTGATAAGAAGGTGGTAACGAAGAACGCCGAAGAGATCGGCGAAAAGAGTCTCTGTCGAAGGAAATGAATGGATGAGGAGTAAGAGAGAGAGAGGGGAAAGAGGAGTTGAGCAACAGATCTCCCCTTTCTTTTCCACTATAAAAATCCATTCATGCATTGCCAAATACATCAAGCTTTCCAAGCTCTCTTGCCAGAAGAAGACATTCCCTTAGCTTTATCTTCTTCTTGGCAAGGAATAAAACACAAAATACAAAGATAACAGCTTCTTCTGGTTGAGTGGAGTTTGAAAGAAAGGAGAGCAATGGTGTTCAGCACCAGGATGATCTTTGCCGTGTTGTTTCTCTGCGTCTCGGCCACCTGTGTCATTGCAGGTGACCCTACTCTCGAGCACGAATGGAAGGTCACCTATGGTACCATTGCACCTCTTGGCGTCCCACAACAGGGCATTCTTATCAATGGTCAATTCCCTGGACCAGCCATCAATTGTACCTCTAACAACAATATTGTCGTCAATGTCTTCAATCAGCTCGATGAGCCTTTCCTCCTCACTTGGGCGGGTATCCAGCAGAGGAAGAATTCTTGGCAAGATGGCACTCCCGGTGCTATGTGCCCCATCCTCCCTGGAAAGAACTACACCTATCGCTTCCAGGTCAAGGACCAGATCGGAACCTACTTCTACTTCCCTACCACCGCTCTCCACAGGGCCTCTGGTGGTATCGGTATGCTCAAGGTCCACAGCCGACCCCTTATCCCCATCCCCTATGACAATCCCGCCGAGGAGTATCCTGTTCTTCTTGGGGATTGGTACAACAAGGGCCACAAGACCCTAAAGAGCATTCTTGATTCTGGTCGCTCCATCGGCAGGCCTGATGGCATCCAAATTAATGGCCAATCTAGCAAGGTCGGCGACGCCAATGCTAAGCCCCTTTTCACTTTTGAGGCAGGCAAGACTTATAAATTGAGGGTTTGCAACGTCGGTCTCAGGCTCTCCGTCAACTTCAGAGTCCAGGGCCATACCATGAAGGTGGTTGAAGTGGAGGGATCCCACACCGTGCAGAATCTCTATGACTCTTTGGACCTTCATGTTGGGCAATGCATGTCCGTGCTGGTGACAGCTGACCAAACCCCCAAGGACTACTACTTCGTGGCTTCCAGCAGGTTCGCCCAGCATCCTCTCTCAACTGTGGCCGTCATTCGTTATGCTAACGGAAATGGGGCTGCATCACCTGAGCTCCCACCACCACCTCCCGACAGCACCAAGGGCATTGCCTGGTCCATCAGCCAATTCCGCTCCTTCAGGTGGAACCTCACATCCAATGCTGCACGTCCCAACCCACAAGGCTCCTACAAGTACGGCAAGATCAACATCACCCGCACCATCAAGATTGCTAACTCTCGCTCTTCCTCCAATGGCAAGCTCAGATTTGGCATCAACGGTGTGTCACATGTGGACGCCGAGACCCCATTGAAGTTGGCAGAGTACTACGGTGTGGCTGACAAAGTATTCACCTACAATCTGATGAAGGACGAGCCTCAAGAGGGCAACAAAGTGGAAGTGGCTCCCAACGTGGTGAATGGAACATACAGAAACTTTGTGGAGATCATCTTTGAGAACCACGAGAAGACCATCCAAACCTGGCACTTGGATGGATTCTCCTTCTTTGCAGTTGCGATAGAGCCCGGGAGGTGGAGCGCTGAGAAGAGGAAGAACTACAACTTGTTGGATGCAGTGAGCAGGAACACGATTCAGGTGTACCCCAACTCATGGGCAGCAGTGATGACCACATTGGACAATGCGGGTATGTGGAACTTGAGGTCGGAGATGCGCGAGAGAGCGTATTTGGGACAACAATTGTACTTGAGCGTAGTGTCTGAAGCACGCTCACTCAGGGATGAGTACTCATTGCCCGAAACACAAGAGCTCTGTGGCATTGTCAAGTCTCTGCCGAAGCCTGCTCCATACACTTGAAGAAGAAGAAGACGCTATGAGCTGCTTGGTGCTGCTGCTTAGTTAATAATGAAATTATTTATGTTTCTTTTTTAGGTACTACTTTATGTCAATTTTCTTGAATTAATAAATATATTTTATATCAACTGAGTTCCATATATATATTCACTAGCTACCACAATATCAAGTATTAATTATTAACATTAATGACAATTAATTACCTAACAAAGTGAAATTCATCAATTGTATATACATACATATATGTATACAAGAAATTCAAGATAATATAAAATGGGTTGTATATAATGAAAGTATAGTATTTTTTTTAAAAAAATTGTTTGGTGTGATTAAGGAAAGAAAATTTTAAAAAATTTTACTGGTTTGGCCGATTTATTCTTATTATTTGATTTTTGTGGTAGATAACACATAATTGAACTTTGAATTACTGATAATAACATCTTTTAAAATTTAAAGCTTATTCAGTAATATTTGAATTAATTAATAATACATAACTCAGCATATTTCTACGGTATAAGAATGTGGACTAAATAAGCTGTATTTTTTTCCAGCCAAATAACAATAAATTTTGGATATTTTTTAATATATACGATGATTCTAATTTTAAGGGCAAATACTTGTAGATTACCTAAACACTGAAAAGAGGGGTCAATCAATATTAATAAATGAAGGCAACTCTTAATTCTAACATATAGTTAAATAATTAATATATTAATTTAAGGGTTTATTATATTTCAACCCCTCTAAAAATATGAAATTACAAAAAAAATTCAAACTTACACCAACCCCTCCATATATTCACCGTTTACATCTAACATTCTTTTGTAATGATTTGGATAAAAAATGATAACTTTAGTAAAAAAGTTATATAAATTTTTAATTTTTTTATTTAATATTTTCATGTAATAAATTTTATGCTCATAAGAAAAAAAGTGTAATAATATTAACTTAACTGCATATATATATATATATTATAGTTATTCCTTTATAAATATAAAAATATACATTAAAATATTAAAAGGGGCAAAATTAAAATTTTATGTAACTTCTTTTTGTTGACATCAATATTTTTTTTAAACCTAACGAAAGGGTGTAAGTATACTTTTAAGTCTTTTTGGGAGAAACTTTTTGGGACTAAAATTATAAATTTTTGGAAGTTATGGGATGCAATGCGATGAGTTAAAAAATAATAGTACTAAAATTACAAAAGTGCTAACTTGTGTGACGTAGAATTGAATTTTTTGTCATTTTACCTAGTGAAAACAATGTATTTAAAAAAAAAAGTGAAAATAATGTACTAATACACATAAGCGAATGACATGAAAAAAACAAAAAAAAGAAAGAGACATAAAATTGAACAAAATTAATGAATTATCAGTATTTAATTGCCTATCCTTATAGCCCTTAATTAAAATGCTACCTCTCTAACATACAGGGTATAAAATACAATTTAGTCATCTTTTATATGGTTGGGGGCTGATTGGATGCTTCGTCAATAAAAATCCCAACTTAAAACCTTTAATTTCGTGCGCGTCAATAATTTTTGGCAAATTATAAAACTCCCAAAATCCTCTAATTGCTAAAAATTATAATTATAAATTATAATTTGCCACCTCTATATGTTAGAAATCTTAAATTACCCTCTCTCACATCCATGACAGTACAATTTACCCTTGTAAATAATATTCTTTATGTACATGCAATTAATGAATGTAACCTTTACTATTTTTGCAAAAAAATAAGATATCTATTTGAAAGAAAATAGGGACTCAAATTGAAAATAAAAAAAAATGGCTAAAACCTACATAAGAAAATTGCCATTCATGGGAGACAAAATAAAATTTAGGTTTAGTTACACTTTTAGTCTCATTGAATAGGAAATTAAACACTTTTAATTCTTTGTTTTATAAAACTTTTAAAATAGTCTCAAAATTAGAAAAAAACTCGATATATAAAGTCCTATGTTTTATGTGATTTTCGAAATGGTTTGAAAATTGAGAAAATTCGACACATTTAGTTCCATAAATTCTGTAAAGCACATAACTAAGTGTATCGAGTTTTTTCAATACTGTCGCAATCATTTTATAAATGTATCGAAATTTTTTTAATTTTGGGACTGTTTTAAAAACTCCATAAAGGAGAGGACTAAAACTTTTGAACCCACTATTTTACACGACTATAAATGTAATCTTGCCTTAAAACTAGTAGAATTCAAAGTGAAGAATATATTGTTGTAACTGAAACTCAAAGGCCAAATATAGCAGTGAGAATTTAAAGGAAATGAGGGGATGTGGAGGAAGTAAGACAAAAACTGCAAGGAGGAAGTGTCGGGGAATGGAAGGAAGAAAAGAATGTTGGAAGCGAAGAGGAAGCTGAGACGACCGAATGAAGAGGAGGTTTGATGCTGAATTTCCATTATAAAAAAGGAGGATTGATGGTGTGTAAAAGCATCAAAATAAAGAAAAACACTTCTCATTGTTCGGAGTTTGAATAAAGAGAGCAATGGGGTCCAGCAGCAAGATGATCTCTGCCGTGTTGTTTCTCTGCTTCTCCACCTGTGTCATTGCAGGGGACCCTACTCTCGAGTTCGAATGGAAAGTCACATATGGCACCATTGCACCTCTTGGCGTTCCCCAGCAGGGCATTCTTATTAATGGTCAATTCCCTGGCCCCAAGATAAATTGTACCTCTAACAATAACATTGTCGTCAATGTCTTCAACCAACTTGACGAGCCTTTCCTCCTCACTTGGGCGGGTGTCCAACAGAGGAAGAATTCTTGGCAGGATGGCACTCCTGGAGCTATGTGCCCCATCCTCCCTGGAAAAAACTACACCTATCGCTTCCAGGTCAAGGACCAGATTGGAACTTACTTTTACTTCCCTACTACCGGTCTCCACAGGGCCTCTGGAGGTATGGGTATGATCCAGATCCACAGCCGAAATCTTATTCCCATCCCCTTTGACAAACCCGCCGACGAGTATCCTGTTCTTCTTGGGGATTGGTATAACAAGGGCCACAAGTCCTTAAAGAACATTCTCGATTCTGGTCGCTCCATTGGCAGACCTGATGGCATCCAAATTAATGGCCAATCCAGCAAGGTAGGCGACGCCAATGCTAAGCCCCTTTTCACTTTTGAGGCTGGCAAAACTTACAGATTCAGGGTTTGCAACGTCGGTCTCAGGCTCTCCGTCAACTTCAGAATCCAAGCCCATTCCATGACTGTGGTCGAAGTGGAGGGATCCCACACTGTGCAGAATGTGTACGACTCTCTGGACCTTCATGTTGGGCAATGCATGTCCGTGCTGGTCACAGCTGACCAAACGCCCAAGGACTACTACTTCGTGGCATCTAGCAGGTTCGCCCAGCATCCTCTCTCAACTGTGGCCGTCATTCGTTATGCTAACGGAAATGGGCCTGCATCACCGGAGCTCCCACCACCACCTCCACAAAACACCATGGGCATTGCCTGGTCCATCAGCCAGTTCCGCTCCTTCAGGTGGAACCTCACAGCCAGTGCTGCACGTCCCAACCCACAAGGCTCCTACAAGTACGGCAAGATCAACATCACCCGCACCATCAAGCTTGTTAACACTCGGTCTTCGTCCAATGGCAAGCTCAGATTTGGCATCAACGGTGTGTCACATGTGGACACAGAGACGCCATTGAAGTTGGCAGAATACTACGGTGTGGCTGACAAAGTATTCACCTACAATCTGATGAAGGACGAGCCTCAAGAGGGCAACAAAGTGGAAGTGGCTCCCAACGTGGTGAATGGAACATACAGGAACTTTGTGGAGATCATCTTCGAGAACCACGAGAAGACCATCCAAACCTGGCACTTGGATGGATACTCCTTCTTTGCAGTGGCGATAGAGCCCGGGAGGTGGAGCCCTGAGAAGAGGAAGAACTACAACTTATTGGATGCATTGAGCAGGAACACGATTCAGGTGTACCCCAATACATGGGCGGCAGTGATGACCACATTGGACAATGCGGGTATGTGGAACTTGAGGTCGGAGATGAGAGAGAGAGCATATTTGGGACAACAATTCTACTTCAGCGTAGTCTCTGAAGCACGGTCATTGAGGGATGAGTACTCATTGCCTGAAACTCAAGAGCTTTGTGGCATTGTTAAGTCTCTGCCCAAGCCTGCTCCCTACACTTGAAGAAGAAGAAGAAGAGAAGACGCTAGGTGCTTGGTGACGCTGCTTAGTCAATAATTATTTAATTGTTTTTTGTTTTTTGTTTTTGTTAGTTATTTTTTAATTACTACTTAATGTAGGTTGGACTTTTTCCTCGAATCCATAAGTTATTTTATCTTAATCATTAGTCCCTTTATATAATAACAAAGTAAATTTCAGTTACTTCTAATTTTATCCCTTTTTCAATATTTTGGATAAATTATTAAAAGAAATACCACATCAATAGTTTTATACTTGTAAAAAGATAAATATAATATTTATAGTAAAATATTGCAGTTGTAATGCATATTATGTTTGAACTATAGCTATATTGGATAAAAGTAAGCATTGATGAAAAACACTAACTATTTTTTTGTCCTTTTTATTTCTTAAATAACCCATTTGAAAAATCTCCATGGACTTCTTCTAAGTTGATATATTTCTCAGCTTGGCCAACATGCTATCAAAGTAATAGTTGGTTTCCAAATCCTATGCGAGGCCACTGATTCCTCCTTCTTGAATGCCCAATAATACTTCAAGGGCTGCGTTGGTGAAATATTGGAGTAAGTACACCCACAAGGTTTCTTTTTCCACCTATTTTAGTGCGAAGAGGCATAAGGCTAGCTGGTATTGGTGTTTAACCTGCTTTTGTACCTGAAGCAGAGGCAGGAGAGTCCCCAAGGGTTTTGATTACAGTTGCAATGATAATCCTTCTAACAATAGGATTGGTGGATCAACAATAGGGGAAGGAATGTTGTGATCACCGTGAGACAATTTCTTACATCTTTAGCTCAAGAATTTTTACGAATGATGCGTGCTGAGATCTAGTAATATCATAAGAATTAAAGTCTCTTCTTCAAATATAAAGTTACCAGAGGACTAACTTGCAGAATAGGAGTTAATATTTTAATATTTAAGTCAGTAAAGTGTAATGAATAAAATAAATATGGATTTCAAGATAAAATTGAAATTCAATTAGCTGACTATATAAATGTGTGGTGTTGGAAATGTGATGAAAAGTGTTAAAACTCGTGTGAAGAGTGCGAAAAATAGAGGAAATATGAATGGACTTATTACTAAGAGCCTTGGTTGCCTTATTGACTTATTTGGTCTCCTATCCGTAAGAGTAGGTTACAAGAGATTCAAGAATTGATTAGGGTAGGTTGAGATATGCTGAGATAATTTGCAATGTCTTTTTGCGGGAATAATGCTTGTACCCCTTGTAGCTATGTCATTTGGCTTCCATGTTAGCAGAAAGAGATCCTGTGAGATAAGCAATAAATTAACCTAAAATCATTGGATCAATTACTTGTGATCCTTATCCAATTGTGTGTTCGTGTTGGCGTCTTTTAGGATAAGCTGGCATTTGATGTGTATATTATATAGATGTCGTGTTGGATGAGATGGATGGGCACTACGCTTGCTGATACTGGACCTGGACAGTCTGCTATCTCATTAACAGAGCAACAAAGACTGGATTAGTTGGGTTGATGGTCCTTCAACTGATTGATAATGAGTGGGCCAACAAGATTTAGATTCATTGATTTTGAGTAATTAGAGCCTGATTCCATAACATGATTTTGGGCTAGATTTATTCCTTGGGCCTTGAAAAAGAATTGCCTCGTGCATTAAATATAAAAAAATAATACCTAATAGTCAAATAATTTAAAGAATTACATATACTTAGACAAATAGGAAAAAAAAATTTGGTCCTTTAATTTTGTGGTCGATTCATTTTGGTCCACTACTTTACAATTTAATTTACGAAAATATATAAATTTGGTCCGATTTAGAATTTTTACACAATTTTCCGATAGTTTTCGCCGGAGTTTCCACTTAGCCAATTAAACCAATGATGTGGAATTCAGTTGAGGTGATTGAAAAATTTTGTTGCTTACGGAGTTTGAACCCTTGTTAACTAGACTAAAATTTGATCTTGTCACCACTTATGCTACAATCAATTTGTACTCACAAGTTCAACTTAGATTGTTAATAATATTACAATGTATTAAAGTTTTTTAAATAACTAATATGTTATATTATTTTTTTATATATAAAAAAAGTTATACCTAAAAATATTGATAATTAATTATCATATTTTCTTTATTCAAGAATAATATAATTAATATTAATATTTATCTTAACAATGAAATATTAGTAGCAAAAATATATCTATGTATTTAAAAAATTATATATCACTTTTCATATGCTTATATTTGTATATTTTACATAATTAAAGTGAATGCCACATCATCACTTTAATTGTCTAAGTAGAAATTCTGGCTAAAAAAGTGCCGAAAAATTAAAAAAAATATTCAATCACTCAAGTGAATGCCACATCATTACTTTAATTGTCTAAGTGGAAATTCTGGCTAAAACTGCCAAAGAATTAAGTAAAAATCATAAATCAGATCAAATTTACATCTTTTTACAAATTAATGGTAAAAAATTGGTAATTATGATACTTAAAGGACCGATTTTCCCCCCAATCAAATGCTACGATATCAAACCAAATTAAAGAGAATTAAAACCAACATTAAGGGATAAGAATTTTCCTAAAATTGATATGGACTAGCGGGAATTATATATAAAATTATAATTTTAGTTCTATAACTTAAGGGATTGGTATTTTTAATTTTGTATGAATTGATTTTCATAATTTAATCCTTTAATTTTGGCAATTTTAGTTCTTTTGATCAACTTGGCTGAAACTTGCAACTTACTTATAATTTTAGTCTTATAAATAATTTATGTAGGACCAAAAATACAATTTAATTGAGACATGTGCAAATTATATGTAATTTTCTAACCAAATTGGCCGGAAAAGAATGAAAATTTTCCAAAATTTTTAAATTACAGGACTAAATTGCAAAAATTAATTATCAGATAATAAAGAAAAAATACATAGTCAAGAAATTAAGCAAGTATATATACATGGTTTTCAACACTTAGTCATTTTTCACGCTTTGTCCTAATTATTAAATTTGACAATAGAATCTGCAGGCTAACTTATACATCTCAACTTCATTTCTCTGTCACATTCTTTGATATGTCATATCTGGATTTCCATCTCCTTCCATTTATGCAATAAGTTCCTCTTACACATAAAGCTGGCTTGCATTACTAAAAAGGAAAAATGAAAAAAAAAGATTATTCAATATTAATTTAACAAGAAAAAAGAGTTGTAGCCAAATGATTTTACTAAATCCAGTACGTATTTGTTAGAAAAAGAGCAAAACGGTGTTGTTTTCACACAAAAAGGAACTGTCGGGGGATGAGGAGGAAGTGAGAAAAAAGTGGGAAGGAGGAATTGTCGGGGAATGGAAGGCACAGCATCAAAGACGCAAACTGAAACCACCGAATGAAGAGGACGACCCATCATTTTGATACTCAATTTCCAGTATAAAAATCAGCATTGACAATTGTGAAAATCACCCTCAAATAAGAAAAAGTACTTCTCTGGTGTAGCGGAGATTGACTAAGGTAAGAAGAGCAATGGGCTCCAACAGCCAGATCATCTTTGTGGCGTTGTTCCTCTACCTGTCGACCTTCGCTATTGCTGGGGACCCTACTCTTGAGCACGAATGGAAGGTCACGTATGGCACCATTGCACCTCTTGGCGTCCCCCAACAGGGCATTCTTATCAATGGTCAGTTCCCTGGACCAGCCATCAATTGTACCTCTAACAACAATATTGTCGTCAATGTCTTCAATCAGCTCGATGAGCCTTTCCTCCTCACTTGGGCGGGTATCCAGCAGAGGAAGAATTCTTGGCAAGATGGCACTCCCGGTGCTATGTGCCCCATCCTCCCTGGAAAGAACTACACCTATCGCTTCCAGGTCAAGGACCAGATCGGAACCTACTTCTACTTCCCTACCACCGCTCTCCACAGGGCCTCTGGTGGTATCGGTATGCTCAAGGTCCACAGCCGACCCCTTATCCCCATCCCCTATGACAATCCCGCCGAGGAGTATCCTGTTCTTCTTGGGGATTGGTACAACAAGGGCCACAAGACCCTAAAGAGCATTCTTGATTCTGGTCGCTCCATCGGCAGGCCTGATGGCATCCAAATTAATGGCCAATCCAGCAAGGTCGGCGACGCCAATGCTAAGCCCCTTTTCACTTTTGAGGCTGGCAAGACTTATAAATTGAGGGTTTGCAACGTCGGTCTCAGGCTCTCTGTCAACTTCAGAGTCCAGGGCCATACCATGAAGGTGGTCGAAGTGGAGGGATCCCACACCGTGCAGAATCTCTATGACTCTTTGGACCTTCATGTTGGGCAATGCATGTCCGTGCTGGTGACAGCTGACCAAACCCCCAAGGACTACTACTTCGTGGCGTCCAGCAGGTTCGCCCAGCATCCTCTCTCAACTGTGGCCGTCATTCGTTATGCTAACGGAAATGGGGCTGCATCACCTGAGCTCCCACCACCACCTCCCGAGAACACCAAGGGCATTGCCTGGTCCATCAGCCAATTCCGCTCCTTCAGGTGGAACCTCACATCCAATGCTGCACGTCCCAACCCACAAGGCTCCTACAAGTACGGCAAGATCAACATCACCCGCACCATCAAGATTGCTAACTCTCGCTCTTCCTCCAATGGCAAGCTCAGATTTGGCATCAACGGTGTGTCACATGTGGACGCCGAGACCCCATTGAAGTTGGCAGAGTACTACGGTGTGGCTGACAAAGTATTCACCTACAATCTGATGAAGGACGAGCCTCAAGAGGGCAACAAAGTGGAAGTGGCTCCCAACGTGGTGAATGGAACATACAGAAACTTTGTGGAGATCATCTTTGAGAACCACGAGAAGACCATCCAAACCTGGCACTTGGATGGATTCTCCTTCTTTGCAGTTGCGATAGAGCCCGGGAGGTGGAGCGCTGAGAAGAGGAAGAACTACAACTTGTTGGATGCAGTGAGCAGGAACACGATTCAGGTGTACCCCAACTCATGGGCAGCAGTGATGACCACATTGGACAATGCGGGTATGTGGAACTTGAGGTCGGAGATGCGCGAAAGAGCGTATTTGGGACAACAATTGTACTTGAGCGTAGTGTCTGAAGCACGCTCACTCAGGGATGAGTACTCATTGCCCGAAACACAAGAGCTCTGTGGCATTGTCAAGTCTCTGCCGAAGCCTGCTCCATACACTTGAAGAAGAAGAAGACGCTATGAGCTGCTTGGTGCTGCTGCTTAGTTAATAATGAAATTATTTTGTTTCTTTTTGAGTTACTACTTTATGTCAATTTTCTTGAATTAATAAATATATTTTATATCAACCGCCTCACCATACTTAGAATTTATGTTGGCCAAAGCTAAATATCATTTCATATTAAGTTAACAAAAAAATTCTTTCTTCTCCCGAAACTGCGCACGGCAGGGTAAGAGATTATGTTATAAATATCAATGAATTAATATATTTAAATTATTTAATTTGTATATTTAGTAATATAATTTCTGTTATTCAATTTAATATTTAACGAAAAATTTTATAAATTTGACCATTGATAAATTAGTAAATGACTAAATATCTCATTTGTATTAAGAATATTATAGTCTATTTACTAAATTACTTGATTTATTAAATTTAACTATTTTTATAATTAATTTATTCAATTTAATCGAGTTTGTTAACTAAATATTGAATTATATACTAGTATTTAATTAATTATTATAATAGCAAAAAATATATAGAATTTTTTTTAAAATATTAGAAAATTATAGTTAAAAAATATTAGAGATTATTATGTGTATGAGATTTTGAAGATAATTAATTTAGGGATGTTATCAAGAAAGATATCTATAAAGATATATGAGGGGTTTGATGTGTATAAAAATAATATTATAAAAAAAGACGGGATTTGGCACGGTCAGATAAATCGTTCTAAAATTCGTTTCATCTTGAAATGGTCTTTGGACCACATAAGGAACAAATATTGAAATATGACATCTTGTTCAATATTTTTTTGGGTTATAAATTTGGAACGATCAAATTGTTCCAAGATAAGTTTCAACAAAACGATTATTAAATCCGTTTCAAAATAGTAACGGTAAATAGTTGAACTCTGTTTGAAACACTATATTAGAATTAAGAAAGGTCCCAACCCAACCATTGCTATATGTGCTTGTTTCGAAAATGATAGTTTAAAAATATATTCCAAAATGAGGTACAATATGAAAGATTTTGGTCTACTCTTAATCAAATATGTGAAAAATCGTTCCAACTTATGAATTTTATTTAAGAAGCTATGTGCTTTTACAATTGTTCCAAAACCTGGTGCCAATTTGCTTTTGAATTATTTCTTTTGTGTTATTAGATTGTTACAAATGAAATTCAACGTCTATATTTCAACGGTTGGAATGACCGTTTGTAAGACCATCTCAAGTGTCGTCCCTAAAGTTTAAATTAACGACTATACATGTGTTCCTATACCCGACTGTTCAAAATTATTCTATATGAATGTGTTCCTATTTTTCCATTTAATCTCATTATCTTCTTTCATTCTTCTTATTTTCTCTCTATTTCCTCAATTTCGCTTGATTTTTTTTTTAATCTCTCACTATCCTACTAATATTTTTCTACTCTTGTTTGTCTCAAATTTTCATTGATATTGAAAGAATCGGTGTGGCTCGGAAACGCGGCCGAAGCGTGAAATAAAAAAAATTATTTAAAATGGGTTCAAAGGGGTGTTCCCTTTGAAATTTTCGCATTCGATGTTTGTCAAAAGCATGATAATGAACAAATAAAAATGTTAGACAAGTGGTTAGAGGATGAAACAAAAAACATAGAAACAAAAAATAAAACCTTACCTTTTTGTTCTAAAGTTGAGCAACAACATGCATTGTTCCCTTTACGTTCTCCCGTTCTGTTCAGTTTATGATCCAAATTAGAATCCCTCTAATTTGTCCACACCACACTAAGGAAGAGATATAGTTCTTTTTCTATTGCTAGATAGAATAAAAAGCCAGAAGAAAAACAACTCTAAAATAACACTATTGATTAGTGATTTTGGAATATTTTATGTTCTAAATTGAATCAAATTCAATATAGAAAAAAAAGGAGAACATTTTTAGAGAGAAAATGGAGCAAAATTTCGTGGCTACAACTTACTCTCTTTTATTTTTTAAAATAAAGCAATTTACCACTATATCTAAAAAGGTAAATTATTTCATTTTAAAAAATACAGTGGGTTTACTGCTACATTTTAAAAAAATATAGAGAAGTAAATTATTATTTTTTTTATAGGAGAATAATTTACTCACTTGCAATCTCACAGAAGGTGCTTGCATTTTTTCCTTTTTTACCAAACAAAAACACTTCAAATTTTGGGTAAAATACTTTTTTAGTCCCATAAAATAAAAGGAGATTTTTTGATGTACCACAAACAATTGACAGGTATCGGTTTTAGTCCACAAAACTCATGTGCATGGTAGTTTTGGAACTAAAAAAAGACGTTGTTTGGGACTTAAAAGGTATTGTGGTTTGGGGACTAAAAAGTGCTAAAATCATACTTTTTGGAACTAAAAAGACGTGATTTTAAGTTTATTGGACTAAAAGTGTCACACGTCATGGTTATGGTTCCAAAATAAATACTATCCTTGTTTTATGGGACTAAAAATATTTTGCCCTCAAATCTTCTATTCCAATATACATTTTATTTTGTATATACTAATGTAAAAAAAAGAAACCCTTTCATACTCACAAACGATGGTTAATGACACCACCGCACTATTTTTTTTGTGAAGTAAAAAGTATCATTCATGATAAAATAACTAACTTATTCAACTTTTTAAAATTTACATTAATTGATTTTTTTCAATAATATAATGTACTAATATATATATTTTACTTTTATTTATAATATATTTTAAAATATAAAAAGATATTTATTATATACATATAAGAACTACGTATCACAACCACATGCACACATCAATTGTATACTATCCACGCCCAAAATACATATTCAATGGAACAGTTTTACAGAGCACTTGGCCCACATTTGTATAGTGAAAATATCATATGAAGAACAACATTGAAATCAAAGACATTCAGATAAAAGAATTAAAATCAGCATCAAAACAAAATGTCCGAAGCCACAGCAATGTCGTTCAATATTCAAACATTCTCACAGTCAGGAGAGATTTTACGGACCAACATATGATCAATTAGAACATACTATATATAACTGGAGCTCATTTTAAATAATTACAATTAAAATATATTGGTATAATATTCTTCAAACAGTTTAAATTAAATTACCTTTTATAGCAACGGATGAAATCTAGCTATCAGTGTCTTGAAGAAAAAAATATTAGTCTGTTAGATCGAGAAGATTTTGTTACAGACACTTCACATATTCCCGTGTACTACTTGGATTTAAATTGGGTTAAATTACGATTAGTATTCTTGAGATACATTAAATAGTATTTTTTAGTAATTTGAAAAATTATAAATACGTCAATTTTCATATGTTTGTAGTATTTTTAATTTCTATTCTATTATAGGGTACTTTTTTTTTTTTTTACTTTAGTAAATAAATTAAATCCAAATTAAATAATGTCAAAAGTAATTAATGTGAGTTAATAGTTGAGTACATTATTTTACATCATCATCCCTAAAAAAAATAGTATGATTATAAGGTCAATTTAGGCAAATACAAGGAAGAAAGAATTTTGGTTTTAGGGATTGGCTTTTTTATAGAAAAAAAGATATAAATAGATAGATTTTTATATATAGATATAGACTAATCAGGTCTTAGCTTCTTCTTCTTCTTCTTCAAGTGTATGGAGCAGGCTTCGGCAGAGACTTAACGATACCGCAGAGCTCTTGAGTTTCAGGCAGTGAGTACTCATCCCTCAATGAGCGTGCTTCAGAGACTACGCTCAGGTAGAGCTGCTGTCCGAGATATGCTCTCTCGCGCATCTCCGACCTCAAGTTCCACATACCCGCATTGTCCAATGTGGTCATCACCGCCGCCCATGAGTTGGGGTACACCTGAATGGTGTTCCTGCTCAATGCATCCAACAAGTTGTAGTTCTTCCTCTTCTCAGGGCTCCACCTCCCGGGCTCTATCGCGACTGCAAAGAAGGAGAATCCATCCAAGTGCCAGGTTTGGATGGTCTTCTCGTGGTTCTCAAAGATGATCTCCACAAAGTTTCTGTATGTTCCATTCACCACGTTGGGGGCCACTTCCACTTTGTCACCCTCTTGAGGCTCGTCCTTCATCAGATTGTAAGTGAATACTTTGTCAGCCACACCGTAGTATTCTGCCAACTTCAATGGGGTCTCTGCGTCCACATGTGACACACCGTTGATGCCAAATCTGAGCTTGCCATTGGAGGAAGAGCGAGAGTTAGCAATCTTGATGGTGCGGGTGATGTTGATCTTGCCGTACTTGTAGGAGCCTTGTGGGTTGGGACGTGCAGCATTGGATGTGAGGTTCCACCTGAAGGAGCGGAATTGGCTGATGGACCAGGCAATGCCCTTGGTGTTCTCGGGAGGTGGTGGTGGGAGCTCAGGTGATGCAGCCCCATTTCCGTTAACATAACGAATGACGGCCACAGTTGAGAGAGGATGCTGGGCGAACCTGCTGGACGCCACGAAGTAGTAGTCCTTGGGGGTTTGGTCAGCTGTGACCAGCACGGACATGCATTGCCCAACATGAAGGTCCAGAGAGTCGTAGAGATTCTGTACGTTGTGGGATCCCTCCACTTCGACCACCTTCAGGGTATGGCCCTGGACTCTGAAGTTGACGGAGAGCCTGAGACCGACGTTGCAAACCCTCAATTTATAAGTCTTGCCAGCCTCAAAAGTGAAAAGGGGCTTAGCATTGGCGTCGCCGACCTTGCTGGATTGGCCATTAATTTGGATGCCATCAGGCCTGCCGATGGAGCGACCAGAATCAAGAATGCTCTTTAGGGTCTTGTGGCCCTTGTTGTACCAATCCCCAAGAAGAACAGGATACTCCTCGGCGGGATTGTCATAGGGGATGGGGATAAGGGGTCGGCTGTGGACCTTGAGCATACCGATACCACCAGAGGCCCTGTGGAGAGCGGTGGTAGGGAAGTAGAAGTAGGTTCCGATCTGGTCCTTGACCTGGAAGCGATAGGTGTAGTTCTTTCCAGGGAGGATGGGGCACATAGCACCGGGAGTGCCATCCTGCCAAGAATTCTTCCTCTGTTGGATACCCGCCCAAGTGAGGAGGAAAGGCTCGTCGAGCTGATTGAAGACATTAACGACGATGTTGTTGTTAGAGGTACAATTGATGGCTGGTCCAGGGAACTGACCATTGATAAGAATGCCCTGTTGTGGGACGCCAAGAGGTGCAATGGTACCATAAGTGACCTTCCATTCGAACTCGAGAGTAGGGTCCCCTGCAATGACACAGGTGGCCGAGAAGCAGAGAAACAACACGGCAAAGATCATCTTGGTGTAGAACACCATTGCTCTGCAGAATGAGAAGAAGCTGTTTTAGTGTTTTTTCTAGTTTTTTTTCGGGCTTGCCAAGAAGAAGAGGAAGTTATTGAGAATGTCTTCTTCTGGCAAGAGACCTTTTTGTTTTTGTTTGATGTATTTGGGAATGAATGAATAGGCTTTTATAGGGAGAAGGATTGGCATATCTCCCAAGTTGGTTGGCTCATCTCTATACGTTCCTCTCGGCCTGCGCCTGCTTATTTGTTTTTCACATGCAATTCCTCCTTCACCCTTTCCATCTCTTCCTCCTCATCCACTCATTTCCTTGCGATTCTCAACTGCATATCTCTCACCATATTTGGTCTTTGAATTACAGTAAGAAAAATATTAAAAGTCTATAATATATATTAATTCTTTACTTGCTGTGGCAACAAAAATGGCTATGAATAGCTATATTAATGAATATAACTACAAAGCTTCTATTCCTATAGTGACAAGACTACTACCGTATTTTTAGTAGAAAAATTGCTACATAATTTTTGTAGTCATAGCAGTGGAAATTAATTGCTACAAAATTTCTGTCTCCACTACAATAATAGTGGTTACAAATCCCTATTACTATATGTGACACTCCATTCAATATGGATTATGATTTAATAAAATAAGTAATATATCATCATTGCCCAAAGAACTCGAGTGACAAATAATATCCAAATCGACCACCAAGTAGTGTTGGAAACTTAGTGCTATGCAAAACAAAGTGCTACGTACATGAGCGTGAGCATGGGGTGTGATACTATGAATATAGCAATAGAATTCCATAGTTAAGATTATAAAAATTATTAAATATTAACAAAAGATATTAAATTATTAAATTCCATTGTAGATTTTTAATATTTTTCTTACTGTAATTCAAAGACCAAATATGGTGAGAGATATGCAGTTGAGAATCGCAAGGAAATGAGTGGATGAGGAGGAAGAGATGGAAAGGGTGAAGGAGGAATTGCATGTGAAAAACAAATAAGCAGGCCGAGAAGCGAGGAACGTATAGAGATGAGCCAACCAACTTGGGAGATATGCCAATCCTTCTCCCTATAAAAGCCTATTCATTCATTCCCAAATACATCAAACAAAAACAAAAAGGTCTCTTGCCAGAAGAAGACATTCTCAATAACTTCCTCTTCTTCTTGGCAAGCCCAAAAAAAAACAAGAAAAAACACTAAAACAGCTTCTTCTCATTCTGCAGAGCAATGGTGTTCTACACCAAGATGATCTTTGCCGTGTTGTTTCTCTGCTTCTCGGCCACCTGTGTCATTGCAGGGGACCCTACTCTCGAGTTCGAATGGAAGGTCACTTATGGTACCATTGCACCTCTTGGCGTCCCACAACAGGGCATTCTTATCAATGGTCAGTTCCCTGGACCAGCCATCAATTGTACCTCTAACAACAACATCGTCGTTAATGTCTTCAATCAGCTCGACGAGCCTTTCCTCCTCACTTGGGCGGGTATCCAACAGAGGAAGAATTCTTGGCAGGATGGCACTCCCGGTGCTATGTGCCCCATCCTCCCTGGAAAGAACTACACCTATCGCTTCCAGGTCAAGGACCAGATCGGAACCTACTTCTACTTCCCTACCACCGCTCTCCACAGGGCCTCTGGTGGTATCGGTATGCTCAAGGTCCACAGCCGGCCCCTTATCCCCATCCCCTATGACAATCCCGCCGAGGAGTATCCTGTTCTTCTTGGGGATTGGTACAACAAGGGCCACAAGACCCTAAAGAGCATTCTTGATTCTGGTCGCTCCATCGGCAGGCCTGATGGCATCCAAATTAATGGCCAATCCAGCAAGGTCGGCGACGCCAATGCTAAGCCCCTTTTCACTTTCGAGGCTGGCAACACTTATAAATTGAGGGTTTGCAACGTCGGTCTCAGGCTCTCTGTCAACTTCAGAGTCCAGGGCCATACCATGAAGGTGGTCGAAGTGGAGGGATCCCACACCGTGCAGAATCTCTATGACTCTTTGGACCTTCATGTTGGGCAATGCATGTCCGTGCTGGTGACAGCTGACCAAACCCCCAAGGACTACTACTTCGTGGCTTCCAGCAGGTTCGCCCAGCATCCTCACTCAACTGTAGCCGTCATTCGTTATGCTAACGGAAATGGGGCTGCATCACCTGAGCTCCCACCACCACCTCCCGAGAACACCAAGGGCATTGCCTGGTCCATCAGCCAATTCCGCTCCTTCAGGTGGAACCTCACATCCAATGCTGCACGTCCCAACCCACAAGGCTCCTACAAGTACGGCAAGATCAACATCACCCGCACCATCAAGATTGCTAACTCTCGCTCTTCCTCCAATGGCAAGCTCAGATTTGGCATCAACGGTGTGTCACATGTGGACGCAGAGACCCCATTGAAGTTGGCAGAATACTACGGTGTGGCTGACAAAGTATTCACTTACAATCTGATGAAGGACGAGCCTCAAGAGGGTGACAAAGTGGAAGTGGCCCCCAACGTGGTGAATGGAACATACAGAAACTTTGTGGAGATCATCTTTGAGAACCACGAGAAGACCATCCAAACCTGGCACTTGGATGGATTCTCCTTCTTTGCAGTTGCGATAGAGCCCGGGAGGTGGAGCCCTGAGAAGAGGAAGAACTACAACTTGTTGGATGCAGTGAGCAGGAACACGATTCAGGTGTACCCCAACTCATGGGCAGCAGTGATGACCACATTGGACAATGCGGGTATGTGGAACCTGAGGTCGGAGATGCGCGAGAGAGCATATTTGGGGCAGCAGTTCTACCTCAGCGTAGTCTCTGAAGCACGCTCATTGAGGGATGAGTACTCACTGCCTGAAACTCAAGAGCTCTGCGGTATCGTTAAGTCATTGCCGAAGCCTGCTCCATACACTTAAAGAAGAAGAAGCTATGAGCTGCTTGATTAGTTACTTAAAATGTTTTTTTATTTTTTCTTCATTACGTTAAATATTACTAAGTGTAATTTCACTATTTTTTTAATGAATAAATAGATTTATCTTAAATACTTCTGCTTTTAGTCGACTAGTTATATTATCTAATCTTTTGGCTTTCAAATCGAAATTTAACAGAATTACTTATCCTGTTCTCAAACATTTACAAGTTTTTATTGACAATACTCAATATTGTCCAAAGTATAAATTAGTACATGATGATCACAATTTATTACAATTAAATAATTACAATTATAATTTGAGCTATTTTATTATGTATATTAAAAAAAAATTCCTAACAATTTCATTTTTGTGAAAAAAAATTAAAAAAAAAACTCTTCTAGCTAGTTTGTGGTCAAAATATCTTTTTTTCTCTACCTTAAACAATGGCTTTTGAAGTCAAAATCAGCCAAAATCACATCAACCAATAAAAATTAACAGCCATTAACTGCCATGTGTGATTAGTCTGTTTTGTATTTTATGACACCAAAAGTGACACCCGCCACAATTGTTATATCAAAATCGATAATGAACTTTTTTAATGGTACCGAAAAATTATTTTGCCCTTGCTTGAAAACTTGAAGTAATAAAAAGGAATTTTAAAATTTTATAATATTAAAATTCGATTGCTATGAATATGTAGATTTAATAGTTTCATTAGATTATTTTGTAAATGGTATAATAAATAATATATTATCTAAAAAATTCTATAAAAAAAGTTATTTGTGAATTGGTCTCAATAATTATGAATTTATTAATAAATAGTGGGTAAAAATGAAAAATAAAAGGAAAGGAATTTAATTTAATTTAAAATTTATTTAGTCTTTTTTAATTACTTTGTCTTAAATAAAAAATATGAAGAAAAATAGAAAAAAAAAATGGGTCAAGACTCTACTCAAACCCAAAAAAAATGGACTCAAAACAACGGCATTGGGTCTTAAGAGGGTTGGATAGGACCGGGGTAATATTTGATAGAATGAGTTTTTTTTATGGGTATAAATTTGAAATGGGTCTTACTTTATCTATTAACATCCCTAAACTCGGATTAAGGGAGAAACTGTAAATCAAGAAGTGGTTGAGGGAGAAGCTGTAAATCAAGAAAGGGTTGGGGAAGGGACTATGGTTTAGGGTGAAGTTGTAAATGAAGTAGGGGTTATAAGGGGGATGGGACAAGACAAAGGTAAAAGGAAAACTTTTGAAAATCAAACTTCAATCGACATGTCATAGTCAAAAAGCTTGATGAGTCATCTAATTTTGATTATCTGCGACGAGTTGAGACATTTGATGACAATGATGCTCCTAGCTTAAGTTTAGAGGATTAGGAAGTTTCAAATGTTGATGATATTTTCATGAGTAAGGACCCTAGTAAAAAATATGTAATGAAGAAACTGTGAAAATTTGTAAAGAAACAGAAGAAATTGAAGAGGATGAAGACACATAGGGACGATAATGATGTTGGGGATGAAGACAATACGTCAAGTTGTATGTATTTCCACCAAAACTTGGAAGCTCACCCCACCAAAGTCTTCCACAGTGGAAAAGTTCTGTACTCAGTTCATGAAATTACATCCACAGTATTCAGATGATTTAATTTGGTCAAGAATAGTCCGTAGATGGCAAATAACAAAACAATCAAATATATATTACACACAAAAATGAGGAAAATTCATGCTTAAATATAATTGTTTTTCTCTTCTTACAGTTTCTTGCAACTTCCAAATCAGACTTTTCCATGCGATCTATCAAAAGGGCTCAACTGAAAACCATCCATCTCTTGCTCTATGGTCTAAACCTAAAGCTTTATCAAATGTTTGTGAACTTTCGTCACGACCCGGCATGTAAGAGAAACTCTTGTACCAGTCCTGTGAATGACATTGTCTCCAGCTTCCCCATCAATCTTCAACCCTGAAATCGTATGTGCTAATTGTGCTTCACTTTTCAGACAATTGGTAACATTTACAGCCTGGACCAACAGGAGAACCCGCAATTGCTCAGAGATTAAAATTTAAAAGCTCTATATGCAACTCAAATCAATTTTGTGTATTTTTCACTAGTGTTCAGCATGTTCAAGTACTTGTTCCCTGTCTTACCTCATCAAATCGCTGAAACTCACAATCTTTTATGCCGTGCAAAAAGTCTGGATGAAACATAAGATATATGTGTTTACAGTTAAACCACATTGAGCACAAATGACAACAGACAGATGCAAAATAATTACCAACCTGAGTATGCTTTATCTTTAAATATCAGCAAGCTGCGAGGCATCAAGGCCACTGAAAAGGGACGGTATTCACTCAAATATTCCCCAGAACTCATCTTTATATTATCTGGTTTAGAAATGATATCTTCGCCATTGTTTCCTGATATGTCTGTAGCAGTTCCACAAAAACTAGGATGTGGAACAAAGTCCATAACAACAGGCGATCCAAGAGATAGGATTGCCACCACCGGCACATACGCAGGTCCATCCTGGTGTGGCTGTTAGAAAAATCAAATTATGATCACTGTCAAACGTGTTGACTACATTTTTGGAAGAAGGTTCACTATTTTCTTGACCCCTTCTGTCTGCTGTGCAACAGCAAAAGCAAGGGCAACAGTAGAACGGAACAGAGAAAAAAACAAAAGAAAATCTTAAATTTGAAGAACTATAATTGAAGATGTAAATGTGTAATTGAGTAACAATGCACTAAATTTTAGCACCCACCATAATTCCTTGATCAGGAAGATATTCATTGATAAGCACATGATTAATTGCTGATGGAAACAACCTTGATTCCTCGTATATCCTATTTGTCACGAGTTTTAGCCAAGGTGGCACTGCAAACCACAAAAAATTTGAATGTTGAACTTCTCTTACCCAAATTTGTATTCAAGCATCATTTAGAGGCTCCATCCTTATGATCATCTTCATCTGTCAGACTAGCACTCTGCAACTTGTCTATATATGCACGTGTGTGTGTGTGTGTTTGTGTATTGATGTATGCTAAACAGAGAATAAGCATATGTCTATACGTACGTGTGCGTGGGGGGTTTCATGTTATTAAAACAGAGAATAAGCATAATAACCTACCAGTCATAGATACCAACTTAGAGCTATTCATCAAGAATACCATGCAGTCATCATGAACCTTGCAGGATTAAAGTGTTAACCACATGAATGCCTACATTCACTCAACCTACGGATCACTTGATCGCTTGGCAAAGTAGGAATAAAATTAGGATTCTTGTCAAATGAACGCACTTTTTTTAGTCATACCGCTTCTTGATCAGCCCCCTTCCTGTGAGGCAGTATTTTTCTTCAAAAATGAAATTAAGCAAACCGGCTTCCAAAATGGGATGTTGCTAGGTCGAATAAGAATGATTGAGTCCAATTCTTTACCTATCATGCTTAACCTAGACCAGGATCAACAATACTAAGCAACAATACTAACCTTCTCCTGTTATGCGGAAATCAGAACAGAAGCAGTAAAGGGAGATGGATTGAGTAACACACATCCATCAGAGATGAGGAAAGCTATAAAATTTTCTGTTTGACTAACTTACAATCTTGGGCGAGAAGACCCTTTTCGTGCACTACACCTCCTGCCATGACCAAGATCAACATCAATTGTTTACTCAAATTGAACAGAATAGACACTGTTTCCAAGTATAACAAACGCTTACAATTCAAGTGACGTACCCCAATTTTGTAGTCTCCTATTCTTCAAAGATTTCCACTTGGAAATCGACGCTTGGTAAATCTGCAAAGCAGATAAAAATTTAGACAGAAAAATAGTACAAAACCAACAGTAGAAGCTGGAACGTAATTTCATTACTACATCTGTTTACGTTATTCAAGAGCTGGTCTTCTTCAGCAGCAGTAATGTAGTCGGGAATGTAAAAGACGGTCGGCACGGACCCGACAACGAATTCGTTTGAAGCTATAACCTTTTCGGTTGACACTATTTCTTCCATTGAATTTCAAAAATTTTGGTGGGTTTTATACCCTTGTTCTTGTAGTCTCGTAGGGTGTTAAGGTGGGATCTTGTGAGAAGTGGGTCGATGTCAATTCCTGTGGATGGTTTGAGGACTTTTCAAACAGGTCTGTTAAGGACTCAAAGACGGTGTGGGCTGGTCTGTCATTTTACTCTTTACAAGTGGTGGGGTCGCTACAAAAATCATCAAAGATTGAAGATAAGATTTGTCGTTTTTTTGTTTTCTTTTACTGTTAGATTAGTAGAATTATTATTGTTAGTCTGTAGCATAGGTGGAGTAGTATCAGAGTATCACATCACAGTGGAGTATCTGTATCGATATCTCTATCGGTATGTCGAACGCCATAGTAAACGGGATGGCCGGAGCCGGCGGAGGCATTATCGCTCAGATAATTACCTACCCTCTCCAAACGGTACTTCTTCCTCTCTCTCATAAGTTTGGGTCTTTTTTCCTTTTCCATTTTTGAAGCTTTCAGGCTTCCTTACTTTGCTCCAAGCTTTAATTACTATGGCTATTTGAATATCGTTGCCCATGATTTCCACTTTATGATGTTGTGATTTTCATATGTTCTTGAGAGCATTAATGGGCTAGCTTAAAGTATTGATGGCTGCAGGTGAATACACGCCAGCAAACGGAAAGAGTTGCTAAGAAGGACTCAGTTCAATCACCTTCCACACGACCTCATGGGAGCACACTTGTTCACATTTTTCAGGTTTGTCTTATTCGATCCAAACCACGACTTTGATGTCCTATTCAAGATTTTAGAGGCTAGTTCAACTGATTTCAGTCAACAGGTCATTAAAAATGAAGGCTTGGGAGGACTTTACAGCGGCCTCAAGCCTTCTCTGCTTGGCACTGCTGCTTCTCAGGTGAAATTTACTGCCTCTTGATTTCTCATTCTTCTTAGAGTGACTAATATTGTTGACATAGTTCCAGAGCTCCATGGATTTTCTCTGGACCAGATTGACATAGTTCCAACCAAGTCAATCCCATTATACTCATGTTCTTCGGACCTATAAATCTGACTCTGAAATTTGTATTTGTAGGAACATATACTTTTAGATTCTTTGCTGCTGCTATAAGCTTGATGTCATCCATTTAAAATATGTAGTCAAGCGTATAATTAATACTCTTCTTTGTGAAGCTGCCAGGGTATATATTATTCATTTTACCAAGCTTTCAAAAACAAGGCTGAGGCTATTGCAAGTGCAAATAAAAGAAAAGGACGAGGAGATGGTTCACCTGGAATGCTTTCTTGGCTTGTAGTAGCTGCTCTTGCTGGGTATTCTCTCTTGCTTATGTATTGGGTGACTTTGTTAATGCTTTTTACTTTCTGGTTCACCATTAATGTGCTCCCAATGTCGAATGATCATTATTCCTTGACTCTGATTTGATTTATATATTGCAGGTCAGTAAATGTGCTGCTGACCAACCCAATATGGGTTCTTGTGACTCGTATGCAGGTAATTATCCACAGGAAACCATCATTCATGCTGAAGAAAAATCCCTTGCTTAACTTAGTATTTGTGGTACATTTTAGAATTTTCGGGGATCAAGTAATCAGATCATTTTCTTTGCAGTCCAGAAGTTTGGTTAGTGGTAGATCTCATTGACACCCATGATTCACTCCCTGGAAAAGTTCTAATGCTGAAATTACTCGTATAACTATAAATAATTATTGTGCACATAATCTGCATGAAATTAGAATCTTATTGAACTGCAGCATTTAAAGAAGTGAACTTTCATTCTTGTCTTGAGAAGAATATTTCACATGTTATTCAATGTGTCATCACTCTTTGTGGTTTATTAAACCTTTTGTTTGAGAATGTGAATGGAAGAAAATACATAAACTCTATGAGAAGTTCCTTCCATTAAATTAATACCTTAAACAATCTTAAATCCATGGTATTAAAAAACTTCACTATATGTATAAATTTTGAGAAAATTAATAGCTGTTGAATTATGATCACATTCTGCCTCAAGGCTTTTAAGTTTTCAGTTTTGATTGCTTAGAGAACTGGATGGTGACATAATTGTGAATCTTAGATTCTGGGTGAAGGTTTTTGGGATTAATTGTTTCTGTTTAACTTCATATAGTATCTAACATAACAAGAATAGCAAAATCATGAAAGGACCTAGCCAAAGGGGTTTAAAACTGAAGGTGGAAGTCCCTATATTATACAGGGTTAGACAAGTCATTACATATCTCGAACACCATCTTTTTAATATTTTCTATCAATAATATTATACTTATAAACATATTAGTAAAAATTATTTGTTTCAGTTCTAATCAGTTCTTTATATTAGTTTTACATTTCTCTTTCATATAATTAAATAAATATAACGAAATTTAGTTATGAACAATTACTGAGTGTGCTTCGATACGTAGTTTAAAAAAACTTATAATGGGAACTCAAGTTTTGATATCCAGCAAGTTTTCAGTTACTGGGTAACCTTTGATGAGCAAGCAGTTTCTGCATTGTGCTCAATGCAAACCAGGTGGTCTCCATCAAGTGATGAGACCTCAAAAAGGTTCTTAGAGTTCATGCAACAAAAGAACTTGATATCGCGTGGAATTCAATCAACTGAATTGGGATTTCAAAGATGATTAGTTGTCAGCCAGAATAAACCCAAGCTTTAGAGTTGCATGTCCTGGTTTAAGGAAATGCTTGGCGAGATCAAATAAATCCTAACATCTGGGCCACCCTTCACAAGAGTTGCCATTCAACACGTAAAACATCCAGTGTTATTTTACATAAATTGCTTGATAAATGCTATGGTTTAAGTAGAAGCACTTTGCAAGCAGTGAGACTTGTAGGTTGGACCATCCTAATCATCTACATTCAATTCTTCTTGACAAGATAAAGCATGCCGTACATTTTTAAAAAAACTACTCTACCTCCATCTGGAGCTATTGATTGTTAGTAATGCATAAGCACTATCTTTCTACTGTCTTCATCTCTCTTCTGAAATTTCTCTCTATATCAGAACGTTTAAGAATTTATTTAGGGTAAATTACAGTTACATCTCTTGAGATAATGCATAAGTACGAAAGCCCCTTGGGAACATCGCATATACATGCCTTCCTTAAAACCCCAAACGGAATCAGTAAAAGGACTTTGTCCTTACAGATTCTGTGAATTAGAAAATTAAAAACAGAGAAATAATTTATAAAGTAACTGGATGGTTTTACCCTTAACCATATAGGTGGTATACATAAATTTTACTCTTTTAACTTCTTAAAGATATATGTTGTTATGTATTATACTCTTTAACTTGTTAAAGATACATGTTGTAGTTTAACTTTTGGGCCCTGACTATATGTATTGATGTCTGTGTAATCTTTTAAATATCATAGTGGGTGTCAGTATTCATAGTACAGTGACATTTTTATGCAATATAAATATATGTATACATAAGAAAAATGGAATTGTCACATCGTGTGGATGATCTGATTTCTCCTATATTTCCAGCAAATTTTGGTTTTTGAACTTTTTGGGAGTTCTGTTTTGGTTTAATGGTGTTTTGGTAGTAAATTTGAAGATGTGCCAAGAATCAAAATAGTCCAGATGATCCATGGTAATTTTCAAATAGTAGTGTGAAAACAAATTTTATTAATTGTCTGATTAAAAAGAATGATTGAAAGATGTACATATATGTGTTTATATATATTTATATATTCATGTAGTGATGGGAAGATATATACACCTTTTTCGTAAAATATGTAATAATTTGAAAAATGTTTTCTGAAGGAATTTCTCAGAGAATGAAAATTGTCATTCCTCCGAGCAAACGGACTTTTCTCTGAGGAGAAGAAAATGATGATTTGGAAACTTCTCCAGAAAAATGGTAAATTTTGTCTTCCTCCAAATTGTGGAACTCTCATTTACTCCCTTTATTTTTTCCGATTTCACAATAAAATTCTTCTTTATGAGTATTTTCTCCAAGTCCCACTCACACTATCGTTACCGCCTTTGGCGTGGCCATCCAATTACAGAGATTCTCCTTGGTGCTGCTAGGTGTTCATCATTTTCTTAACTGATTAAACTAAAATTGAAAATTTTGATGCGAACCAAATGCAAAAGCCGACCAAACATATCACTTCTTTAGACATGGGATTTCATCTATTATGGCATTTCCAGTCATCCGTTCCATATTTTATCCATTAATAATATCATAAGTACCCCAAGGTGAAGCCATATAAACATTCTAAGAAAAATAAAATGATGAGAGTTAATATTAACTCTCTAAAATACACCACTAACAGGAAAATATATTAGAAGAACAACAAATAATGGAGTGCCTATAGTAATTGTGGGATGCCATATCAACTCTAGAGAACAAATAAGTTGTATGAATGGCAAATTTTGCAAAGGATATGAAAAGCAGTTGCATAAAAATAGTAGGAAAACTATATACCGACACCACTCCTATATTCAGCATTTAGATTTACCCCTCACATGAGATGGTAAGGCACTTAGACTTGAGCCAGAAAGGTAAGATTGTTGGGAAATACAGGTCAAAAACCTCAAGAGCAACGAAAAGAGTATTTTCCGACACCAAGCAGCTTTGTTGCTGATGTTTGTGAGGTTCCCTAATGTAAAGCATTGTTAGGATGTAATGTTGTAAGGAACCGAATGTTAATGACGTAGATTTAAACTTCTGACAACTGAAGGTTATATGATCGAATGATCACCTCATTTAAAAGTTGAAACCATCATAAAGAAGAATCATTTAATATTTGATATGTTTCACACGCATTCTATAGTTTGTGATACCTAGCACGTGAAACTCTTTTTCATAAATGGATGGTGGTGAGATTCTAACTCAAGACCTCTTGTTTGGTTCTGACTCCTCCGAGACCATATTGACTGACTAGCACATCTAAAAGTTGAAGCTGTTAGAGAGGGGAATAATTTAATATTTAATATTTTGTCATCTGTAATAGGCTAAACATATGGGTTTGAATCTGTAATTTACCCTTTATGTTTTTCAACATTTACAATGACATAACACAAAATTACTTTGTAGCATAGTTGAGAGTTGATATGTTGGTCGTGATTACTATAACTGACTTTTGATTTCAATACTGCATTTTCTGTTCTTTTCTTTTCTGCCGCCAATCT
>NC_026153.1:4601075-4661233 GCF_000512975.1 Sesamum indicum
TTTTAGTTTATGTCTTCTAGTCTTTTGCAGCCAATTTGGAAATATGCATCAAGTAGATAGCTTATAAATTGTATTAACATCTGTTTGAATAATCTTAAAGTAAAATAATGAATTCTGAGGATACATGGTCTGACATTCATTTTCTATTTGCAGACTCACACTCAAGCAGAAAGAAAAATTGTGGAGGCAAAAAAGGAAGCTTTAATAAAGGAAGCTTCAGGAAATGTTCTCTTAGATTCTTCCTTGTCAGCCCAGCTGGCAGTGCTTGATTCCATAAAGCCCCATCCCTATGGAACATTTCAAGCGGTAAGTAGTACTAACTTTATTCTTCTTTCTTCAGCTTTATGGAAAACATAAACGTATTGTTTGACAGCGTGTTTAGTCCTCCTTTTATTGGAGTCATCCCTAAGCTTTCTTGTCCAATGCTCAATTTCTCAAAGAGGTGCTTTTAAATGACTATCCCTAACTGCTAGCAGTTGTCTCGTAGAAAGCTATTCTCTGTTCAACATATGGAGACCTTGTGTATAGAAAACTTATGGTTTACCCGTTCTCGTGTCTACTGGTGAATCTTGTGCAAAGTTTCTTGAAATTATGTTGGCATAAATTCTCCTGATTGTGAAGTCAAGCACCACTAAACATAAGAAAGTACCTGAGGTGATTTCACAAGGTATTTCATTAGTCCCGGTGACAATAATTTTTGAATAAGAATGTAGTATTCATTTTTGCTTCGGAATTATATGAATAATATACTATCTTGCTTTTCATTCAATATCTCAATTGCCATCTCTGTTAGTAAGACCTCTACTTGGATATCTTTAGTAGGCATGCGAGGTTTATAATGAATCTGGAATTGCTGGATTCTGGAAAGGCCTCATCCCGACACTAATAATGGTAAGGTTATATTTCCGTATAAAGAAAATTACTAGATTTTTTCTGAGATTCCTGCTAACTGTTTTTGACTTTTGGCGTGCCAGGTGTGCAATCCATCAATTCAGTTCATGATTTATGAGACTTTGTTAAAGCATCTGAGGACTAGGCGAGTGGCTAAGAGACAAGGTTCCAAGAATGTAACAGCTCTGGAGGTAAATCTGCTGAAATGGTGGCTCTTTAATTTTCCCTTCTTCTAATAGGTCTAGCACAATAAGCTCCTTCATTATCTTTTCTTGATGCTGGATAATGAGTATGAAAAGCTAAGATCACTTCTACGTTTGCCACCCACCTTTTTTACTCAAATTCTACGGTTAGGTGTGATTAGCGAAGTGCTTTTGAAATCTCAATTGAATCTTTAAAACACTGTTCAAGGATGTTTGGAAACACAACTGTATGTATGAATAGAACATGTAAAAGAGAATTTCTTTAGGCCCTGCAGAAGGAATTTTAGCCCTAAGACCAAAATTCCAGTTTCACCATAAAATTTTAATTAACTTCAAATGAGATAGTGAGTCTAAAGACATTTACAATATTTTTGTGCACACTCACACACACAGCAACAGAGAATCATATGGGGTGTGAGAATGTGTGCAGATAGACAGATATACATACAAAAACACATAGACAAACTATTGTACAAGGAGCACTTAATTGATCAAAACTTCTATTCAGAGACTTATTAGTATCATATTTGAGTGTAAAAAGTTTACATGCATGTTTGATGATATTATGTCAAAATGGGAACATTTTGGTCAACTCATGCAAATACTGGTCGTGCGTGCATGGACTAAACACTATGAATCTGTAAGTTTCTTGGATCAGATTTGTTGTCAGATTCTCAGGAGTTAATTAGCTTTTCAGTATTTGGATTCATAGACAGATTATAATGTATAGTTATACCTCTTCTGAAGTGTTATAAGGCTGCAGCTTCACATTAACAGTGAAACATCTTTTAACTGATGTCTGTGAGCGTCAAAGAAAAAGAGCAGTTCCACTTTACGACTCATTTTACTCTAATAGTTCTGTAACTCTTTGCCAACTTTGTGTTCTCTTGGTTCATCTTTTCGTGCCTTGGTAGTATTTTCTGTACTTGTAAAAGCATCCACTGTTAAAATCTTCACTTTATCTTCATCTACACAGATTTTTCTAGTGGGGGCTGTGGCAAAACTCGGAGCAACTGTTTGTACGTACCCTCTGTTGGTTGTTAAGGTAAAATTTGTTTATTTCTCTTTGGTGCCACTGTGAAAGTATTGTAGATTCTTAGCATGAGCCAATTGTATTCTTGCATGCAACCGGAATGATTCAATGGTTGTTGAAGTGAAGATCAATTAGTTCCACACCATTTATGTCTTAAAATCAAGAGATAACAAGCTTTGGATATGGCTCTTGGTTTTGTGATACCAATCCTAAAGTCATCCATGTGCCTCTCACTGCACCTTGACTCACTACAGATGATATAGAGTCCCTATTATCGTGCTGACTGTTTGTAGACTGGCCTGCACGACACACACATTATAGGCATGCATGGAGCACTTGTTACCTCCATTCATACCTTGTAGTATGTTGTAACCTTGGATGCATAGAGTAGTAGTCCATTTAGTCTCTACTGGCTATGTGATGTCTGGGGATGGGAAGATGATTTTCTCAATAAAAAGTACATGAGCTGTAAGCGTATATTGCATAACAGATTCAGCTTTCACATCTTCGAGAGAAGGCCCATAGATCACCTTGAAACATGTTGGCACTATTGTGAAAGGAAATTAACACATAAAATATACTGTTAGATCATCCTTTCAACTATGATAACAGAATTGAATTATTAACTGAACATTATCCAAGCTTTTCTTTTTAGACAGAGGTATAATCATTGGATGCTTCAGTCTGTAACATGAAATAGATGTGTAATATCACTAGATAACTGTACTGCCTGAAAAAGATCCAACTGAAAATGGAGGATGCTAGAGGCTGTTATATGCACAACTCTGAATTAAGCTGATAAATCAAGCAGAAAAGTCCTCTGCAAGCTTTTGTTCTGCTTCGGTGTTTACTTAACTATTTCAGCAGCAAAAAGATTAGAGTAAGGTACCTATGTGTTATGATTTTGCATTATGATTATAGCAGCATAATATATTGTTATCCTGTTAAAGTCTTTTCCATCTGAAAATGTACAAGTTTGGCATTGTTTGCAGTCAAGACTTCAAGCAAAGCAGGAAATTGGAGGAAATTTGTCATTAAGATATTCAGGTTTGTAAAGTATTTGTCGATAATATATATCGTTCTTGATATCACCATATACGCATAAGAAATGTCGAGCATCTCCTCTTTGTGGTGAAATTGTTGATTAGAATTCGTTATAGCGCAGGTACACTTGATGCGATCATTAAAATGATCCGTTACGAAGGGGTTAGCAGTTTTTACAAAGGGATGAGCACAAAGATAGTACAGAGTGTTTTTGCTGCATCGGTACTTTTCATGGTGAAGGAGGAGCTTGTTAAGGCCTATGCTCTATTCTCAGAGAAAGGTCGTCTGAAGAGTGTTGGGTGATATTATTACCACCTGGAAGTTATATGCGCTGCTTAGTTTGACAAGAGCAAGGTGAGATCGATGTTATGTTTCTTTTCCTATTGATGATTGTGAAACAAATTGTGGAGTTGTTGAGAATGTTTTCACTCTTGTTGTCGGATGTCAAGTTAAGAGAGTGGGCGACCCGTCATGGCACTGAAAAGAAGCATTGTGGAGGTCATCTAATTAGTTATCTCAGCTCTCTTAAACATCAGATCACACAAAATAGAGCGCTTGTAATGTGGATATCTCTGATATGTGGGCTCTTCACTAAAACCTATCCTGTGTCTGTGTTGCAGAAATTCAATCTAAATTGTAATGTGTATCATATATATTAGCTATGTTTCTGTGCCTGTGCAATATCCAGCTACCAAGATTACTGCTAAACCCCCACTCCACCCGAAGTTTAGTGAGTAAAGATTAAGTTATGTTTTGTAAATTGAATATTTCATTATTTATATGTACCAAATTGATTCTTATAAATTTAGTAATCTTTTTGTTATAAGATATATACACCCAAGTTAATCACTTTTTCACAAATTATATTCAAACAAAGAAATTTCGTACTGAATTTACATCAGAAAATAAGTACTATAGACAGAAATACTTTTTACTAGTTTTTAAAAAAAAGGGGTGAGAATTTAATGTTGCTAAAGTTTTAAAGGTACATCTATAATATATCCATCATTAAATTTATATTACCTAAAATGCAAAAAATCATTCTTCCCCAATTATATACGTAAACAAAGAGTTTTTGAACTTTGGTATTTACCTCTTTCAATAGAAGCCCGAATTATATAATTGCAACTAAGGTTGAGTATGTCCATCATATAATAATATTGTAAATCAACTTTTTCCTTATATAACTAGTTATAACTAGTTATCGCCTCATCCCTCCACCTCAATCTTCAATCCTTCGCTCCCTCGCTCCCTCGCTCCCTTCTCCTCCAACATCTCCGTTGGTTGCCCTTCTCTCTATCCACCACCCCTCCTGTCCATCAAGCCCAGCTCCCAGAAGAACAACGCCAGTAATAATAGCTGCTATCTTTTTCAATTAAGGGAAAAAAACTAGAGAAAAAGAGTATGTATATTCCCAATTCCACAGCTTATGATGTTAAGAAATCTTGGGCCAAAAGATATAATTCATTATTAAGCACAAAAGATATAGAAGCCACCATTCATTCTATAGTCATGTGAATGGGGATTGAGAAGACAGTAAAACAAATTTAGTGCCAAAAGAATGTCGCCCCTGATGTCCTTTCCTTTTCACTTCCCAAAATTAGATAGTGAATGTATCAGAGACGCCCAGGAGGGATTGGCCTCCCCCAGCCCTGGGTAAAAAATAAAGAACCACTTACATGATCCACTTCTAAAACAATTAGGGAGTTGGAGAAGAAACTGTTGGAGGATCTCGGAGAACTTGCTGCAGTAAGCGTGCAGCGAGGCGTTGGGTAATTCCACCGACAACACGCCCACCAAGATTTCGTGCTTCGGGTTCTTGAAGTACCTGCTTACAATTCTAAAGTTAGCTTGAATACTATACATTTATTTCATTCTCAATAGTGAGCTAACCACACCAATGTGAAGTTATCTCACCATTCTAAGATCTGAGGAGAAAACATCAGTTTCCTTTTTCTAGAACATATACTAGTTTCAAATTCTTGATAAGTTGCACCATAGCAGCTAATATTACCCTAGAACTCCGTAATTCATGCCATAAATACTTATCCTCTCCAGACATAAGAACTGTACTTATAGAGGTTTAAAGATCTTACATCAATATGCCTTTTGAATTCAAACATAAAACTTAAGCAAATGGCATATTAGTTTCTTACCTGTAGGATGGGCTGCAACATACTAGGATCGAAGTTGTCTGAGGATCGTAGAAGCTCCCATATTCTAAATACTTGTGCCCTAAGTTCCAACATGCTTTCCTGCTCAGCCGAGTTCATTACTAATGGACCAGTTGCACTGAAATTAAAGACAAGTGTCCTAATAACATCAGGAATTGATTTGTATGATTCAACCACGGAGCCCAGGATAATAGCTTCCGTAACACGCACAGCTTCTTTAATCACCAAAACCCTGAGTTCTTCACCATCTGCACCCAGCAATAGTTTGAGAACAGGTTGTAAAGCATCTTTTGCATTGAAATCTGAGTCCTTCTTTCCCTGGACTAGCAAGTTCTCAAGTCTATTCCACCTGCAACAAAATCATGAAGCTTCTACATTCAAGTAATGTCACAGGAGAATAACTCATCATACAGATAGTGATGAAATAAATCAGTCCACCGCACATGCCTGAATCTCCCATCCTTGAAAAGCAGCTCAATAAGAGCATCTCTGAGATATGGATTAGGATCAGTAAGAAGCCTTTTAGCAAAATACGGATATGATGCAGCCAGCACCTTAAAATTAGGGTCAGCATACAGAGCTAAACCTTCTAGAACAGTGAGAGACCGTAAAATCAAGGCATAATATGCAGGCACTGCAAGAATTAAATAGCAATTATTAGACAAAATGCAGAGAGGAAATTTTATCACAGTACATGCAGGTCAATTTTAAACAACACACAGTCTTGCTCAGAAGTCTTCCAATTAAAGAAAATTGCCACATTGATCATTTACATAGCGCAATAAAAGTTAGCTGATCTGCATACAGCTGCATCAAGACTTCACAGGCTTGCAACAGCTTGTTAAACATAAATACAGCAGAATAGCAGGCAAGAATGTATAGGGAAACCAAAAAGAACAGCAATTCTGGATCAACATGTCTCCTTTCTTACATTTGACAGCTGTTGGAATTATATTACCTATGATGCCATATGCTTCCATAGTAAGAAAATGTTGGTAAGTATTGCCTTTAGGAAATCACAAGTAAGCTTCCCCAACTACAAAGCTCACAAAGTACAGAACAGAATCTAGTCTAAGGAGAAAACACATCACATTCATCATCACTGCAATCTGAACTTCTTGATGCAATCATTCTTTCAGCAATTGACCACGATGATGGTTTTCTAATCCTCATAATTCAACAATTATAAAGTTCTCCACCTAGTAAAGATAGCCTTAATTTTTTGTCATTATGTTTTGAGGTACTGTTCAACAACCACAAGACAGCTGCATTCTGCAGCACATAGCTCAATCCTTTGTCCTCCGTTTTTCCCATATTATACTCCTCCTTGCAATATTATGTTGACCAAATTGATGAAAATATAGCTCTAGTTCATTTATCAGCGGTGTGCAGTAGGAGAGTATTTTGCTACAAACTATTCCTCTCAAAAGCAGTCAGTATATACGATTGTAACTTGTAAGGAAGATAGATGCTCACCATTAAATGGATATTGGTATAAGACAGCACCCAAACCATCCACAATGGTTTTAAAGTTGAGCTCACTCACAGTCGAATTTAGTGCGTCATCAAAGAAGTTCCTTAGAGCTGGCACAATGGGAGATACATCTACACTAGGAGACAAAAAGTCTAAAGCATAGTAATCACGAGCCATGGCTTCATAGTCCCGATTAACCATGTGCACAACATGACCAATTATGGCAGATCTTGCTTGTTCAGGAGTCTCACTCATCATTCCAAAATCAAGAAAAGCAAGCTTCCCATCTGGTGTTGCTAATAGATTCCCTGGATGAGGATCTGCATGAAAATAACCATACTCAAGCAGCTGTCTAAGACTGCATTGTATGCCAGTGTTCACCAGATCCAGTACTTTCAGCCCTTGCCTCTCAATGGCCTCTTGCTCATTTAATTTAACGCCTTCAACCCACTCCATCGTTAGCACTTTTCCGCTTGTGTAGTCCCAGAAAATATCAGGGACAAGGACATCTTCTTTGTCCGCATACAATTTTTTAAATCTCCTTGCATTTTGTCCTTCCTGCATAGACCTGTGAAAATTATTATTCAAACCCACTAGCTTTCTCATTCACACAACTACGTTGATGGCATTTCCCTAACCACGGGATTTAATTCAAAAGTACAGTTGGCTATGGTTCTGTGGCAAACGCAAAATAATGTTGAAAACTAACCTGTACATAATTGAGCTCCTGATAAACTCTTCGGGCGAATTCATCAACAAGGGCAACAACATCACTTGAAATAATGTCAACATACTTATTTATGAGAAAACCTAGACCTCTTATGAGGTAAAAGTCTAGCCCAATAGCTTCTTCAATACCAGGTCGCTGCACCTTTACAGCCACAACCTGCCCAGAATATTTCAACTGTGCTTTGTAAACTTGACCTAAACTGGCCGCAGCAATCGGAGATGCGGATATTGATGAGTAAATAGAATCAAGTGGACATCCCAACTCTCTTTCAATACATGAAAATGCTTCTGCATCTGGAAATGTTGGCAAAGCATCCTACTTCACCAAAAAAATGAAAGAACATTATTATGACATCTAAGCTCAAACGAATAACGTAATTGGATAGTTAAAATGGGAGAGACACCATGGCATGTAAACATACATGAAGGGATATTTTTGCAAATTTTGCAACTCCAACAGCCAATAATAAAGCAGAGATAGAAAATTTCACTGGATTTTCCTTTTAAATCTTGTTTTTCCTTACCATTTTCTTCCCCCAATGGATACAAGTTATTAGAAACAAAGGGCATGCTACATAAAAGATAGTACCTTAAGATTTTGTGGAATTTCATAATGACAACAACAGAAGCTGGTGATAGAACTTGAACCAAGTATTCAAGATGCATAATTTAACCTTTTTTTCCATCATTTACATGTATAACACTCATGTTCATAATATGACATGTATGTGTAGAGCAGGTTCATTGCTTGCAGATATTAGCACTCTGACAATCTTGTTGTATGAGGAGTCAATGATCGATGATCATGGTTTTACACTCGAGAAATTCATTGGAATATTTCTTTCTTTTTACTACTACTTCTCCATTCCTGGATTAGGCACTTAATACCTACTTTGCCCTTGTTTATGAGTTTCTTATGTCTGTTCTAGATCTCTTTGACTAATTAATTAGTCATTCAAATACAAAGACCTCGATGAAATATAAAATTTGCTTGTTATGGCTTCGCATGGGAAGTTCTCAATGGTCATGCTAAACATGGCATAAGTTATTTTAGATGGAGACATTTGTTTTCACTAATTTCTGTTATGATCCTAGACGAAGGGCCTTACAATATAGTAGGAGAAGAGAGCAAACAAGCAACATATTATCAATTTTGTCATCATAAACAGCATACAATTATTTCAACTTCCCACGAAATAACAGCCACTTTTTCAACAATGTTTTCCAAGTAAGGGTGAAGTTCAGGCAGACATCATTCATCCTCCACCGAGCACACCTATTCCTTCTGAGATTATGTTACAGCCACTTTCTCCTTTCGCGATTTCCTTAACTTCTATTGGTTTTAAGGTAACATTAATGTCTATAATTGTACAACAAGACATCATAATAAGTATGGTGTCCAACATACTCATAGATTAAGGACATAAACCATATCTCAGTGTTAATGAACATCCAACACAAACTTACATGTTATATATAAATCATAACATGGACTTACATAGTGCATCATAAAAATATGGATATAACATAATACATTTATCTCAATACTGATTTTGTACGGTACACTTGTCTTTGGATTCGTCCATTTCAAGAGGGGTAAAATGTCATTAACCGAGGGTTAATTGCCATGGGAACATGTAATGCCATGGAATGTTCTTCTATTTCCTCAGAATACCAGAAAGAGAAGATCATAACTGTGTTTTCCTCTTATCGTATTTTCCCCAATCCACTTACAGCCACCAACGGTTCATAAATACATAAGCAGAAAAACCAAGATTAAAAGGTTAAGGATGTACCTGCAACTGAGAAAGTTCCTCTAGGTATTGGGGCGGGCACAAATCAGGCCTGGTGGACAAACCCTGGCCAATTTTGACAAAAGTAGGTCCCAATCTAGTTAAAGTCTTCCTCAATTGGACTGCCCGCTGTCTTTGGTTCTGATCGAGCTGCCCCTTCACTTGATCGAGCCACAAATTGAAGGCAAAATAACCAAGCCCTGCAAATATCTCCAGCGCCCTCCTAACCACCTTAATTGGGCGCGACCCGTATTTAGTGGCCAGAAGTTCTGGACTGTAGACCGAAGCATTAGCAGCACGGGCCATAGCCCTCGCTTCCGCTTGCATATCATCAGCTCGGTCTCTGCTAGACGGAGCAGAGGAGGATGAGTCTCTGACTCGCAAGAGGGCCACGGAGGCACTGCCATCACCACCGTTAATGGCTTGTGCCGGTCTCGGCTTCGCCTCAACCAGCGCCGCTCGTGGCGGAATTGCTTTAACCCTCCCTCTCCTCCGAACCGAAATCCTCGCACCCACGCAACAAGGGACCGACAACGTAGTGGTACTCATCGGTGATAAAATCTGTTTTTTCGATCTTTACAGGAATCAGATGATTAGTAGTATGTATGTATTTATTTTCTGCATTATTAGGACAGCAATCAGATGTATTTTATTTATTCTCTTTTTTCCTTTTTTTCTGGATGAAAACACAATGACCTTTCGTCGAGCACTGTCGTGTTTGAACAAAGAACGCAAGCACGGAATTCATTTGTGGGCCATAAAATTTAGTAAGTAGTTCAATTCAACAAGTTACAAATATCTTCCAGTTAATAGTAGAGGTCACTGTACAAATCCGGCACATAGCGTTTGAATACGTGTTTTGTGAAAATAGAGATTGAAAAATAAATATAAATAAGTCTGTATTAAAAATAGTATGTATGTTTAGATTTGTTTTTTTGACATAATTTAAAATAAGTATTGTATGTTTAATGTTGTATTTTGAAAGACAAAAATTACTATTAATTGTCAAATTATATCTTTTTTATATATATTTATGTATATGTGTATTTATTTTAAAACAGTTAAAAACACCTAAATAAGATATTTTTGAATAATGACACATTTAATATGTTTTGACTTATTTCAAAAATAATTTAAAAATAAAAACAAACACACAGTCTTTTACGTTTTTCTTGGTTTTTTTCTTTTTAAATTGATTACAATTACGTACAACTTTCAATCATTTATTATTTACAATTCAAATAACTTCTATTAAACAAAGAAAAATTAGTATTTTTCATATATGTCTTTTACACTTTTAATTTTATTGGGTATAAACTTCTCGTTTTTTATGGCATAACTTTCAAAAAGTATCATCTGTGATTTATGATACATTTTCGATAGATATTTAAATGACTATTAGGTTCTCTGTTAAAATTTTTAACAAAAATGTGTCGTGGGACAAAAATGTTATTTTTTTAGAATTATAAAATGAGAATTTTGTAATCAATTGAACCAAAAGTATAAAAAACTTAAGTTGCATAACGAAAAGGGAAATGAAAAATATATGTGCTGAATCGCAAAAAAAATTATTATCAAGTTACTAAAACCACATTTAAAGAACCAAAACACTTGAAAAATTGGTCAAACTACAAGAGCAGACCTAATTTGGTTTCACAATTGCATAATTAATTACTAATTGAATGTGGGACATTCGATGCATGTATATAAAAAGTTTATCTAATAAAAAAAAATATTGTAGAAAAAAAATTATAATTTAAAAATAATTGTAAGAAAAGTAAATAATTTTGAAAGAGAATATTTAGACTAGGAGAAAGAGAAAAAAAGCATATTAACTAAAAACAAGAGAGACATCGAAAAGTGCTCTCCATCGATATATAGTATAGACAAAAAACAAATATTGGTTATGAGAGAATTAATTTTAAACAAGTTATGTTCATAATTTCATAATTGAATTTATACAAACACAAATTTGAGTTAAATTTCAAAATTAATCTCATTTTTAATATTAATGAAGAAATTAAAAGATTACTTAATTAGCAGAATGGGGAATTAGATAAAAAAAAAAACAAATGTTATGGGATTAGAAGTTACAACTTGTAAGTTTTATCAAGACTTGATTATAATAGAATTTACTCTTAAAAGATATTATCGAAAAAGGGTGGAGCAGCATAATCGAAATTACGTTAGCACTTAAATAAAAACACAAGTTTAGTATACTGAATCATAGGCACTAAAAATAGTTAAAAGGGCAAAATTGCACTTTTGATTTCATAAAACAAGAGGGAGTTGCACTTTTGGTCATGCATTTTACGGGATTTATATGTTTGATCCCACATGATTAAAACAAGTTGTAGCCGATGTCCCAAAGAATATCAGTTTTGGTCCCACATAATTACTAAACGGGACCACATCTACAACGTTTTTCAATCGTATAGGATCAAAAATATTAAACACAGTAAAGTACGGGACCAAAGTGCAAACCCCATGTCCTGTGGGATGAAAAATGCAACTTTACCCTGTTTAAAGTGATGAATTGGAAGGAAACTCAAATCCATTGGCTTGGCAAATTCTGTAGAATATGGAGAAAAAGAATAAACTCACTTGCATCAGACTCAACAAGGCCAAGTTCACATGATGCTTTTGGGCTAGCAGGATTCCTCGAGCAAAGCAACCTTAAACGAAAAGCATCAATGCATCATACTTGCTTAAAGGGGAAAAAACAAATCAAACATACCAGTAACTTAAGTCAAATCTTCATTGAATGAAAGACTATCATTCCCGGTTACAACCACATGAAGTGACAAACTATAAACGGCTAGTGAGGCATAAAACTTCTATGAACATATTGGAGAATCTAGAAAATGCTATAAATCTGAAGTTTTGGAATAGCCACAACATACAAATTTGAGTAAGAGTCCATTTGGGCAGAACATAACGAGTACTCTCATCTTGTGGAAGAGCTTACATCCCTTCATTGATAGAGACTCTACGGGCTGTTCTTCAGTTACTTAAAAACAAGTAGATTAACTATAAACAAATATGGACGCAAAAAAATCCAGAAAACCATGAATTTATTGGTAAGGCTAAAAATTATATGGGTACTGGACATCCTAATAAACTCCCATATCATATAAAGAACAGCTAAAAACCAGCTGCGAATTAGACTTTTTGCACTTATCTGGGGTACAAAGGACAGGGGATCAACAACAAAAAAAACCCATAAAAGCGTGACCACAACAGTTCTTCCGACCAAGGAATGACTAGTTTGAGCCATAGTTATGGCACACAGCGCCAAAGCCTCGCCCAGACCCCGACAAAGTCAGTTGTTCCAGAAACGTATACTCATTATCAGGTGGAATCTATAAGTAATCATGTCTACCACCTCAAGCCGGTAACATTGAAAAGACACAGGACAAAAGAAAGATCACAGAAAAATGTGCAAGGAATAAACAAACTACTGGAATATAACTTATGGAAAAAACCGCTAGCTCTCAGCATTGAACCGGCACACTAAAACCTGCATTATCTTTTAACCTAAGTAGCAGAGCATAGTGGAACAACTAGAGAGAGGTACACACACCAAATTGAGAAACAGTTGAAAGTATGCATTATAAGGTCCATACCTAGCTATCATTACAAACTGACAAGTAGAAACTATAGCGATAAATGTAAAGATATGAAGTATTTATCAGAAATTCTATTCATAAAGGTGAGTGCATTTGTAATCATAACTGCATGTGTAGACGTGGCAAGAAAACTATAGTCATTGAAACCAGAAGAAGCCATGAAGGACTGAGAAAAGAAAACGAAAACTGAGAGCCTTTTAAGTTTATGTTTATAAATAGATATATTTATATATTATGTCTAATAAAATAAGATAGATAAATAAATGATGAACGTAACAATAACTAATGGATCAAAAGTTTATAAAGATCAATGTTCCATATTTTATAATATTTATATTTATATAATATATAGAATATATATAAGTAATAAATATAATTTATTTATAGTGGAGGCAACGATGGTGGCAGTTGCCACTGTTGGCTCATCTTGGGTGATAGTCGTCATCCAAAAGACGATGGGGTGGCCATCACCCTTTCAATATTAGCGATGACTGTTGCCCAGAAGATGGGCGAGAAGGCTTAGTTTTCTTGGAAGGTCGTCTCGTAGATTATAGGAAGAAGGTTTCTCTGCGCGATGACTAAGATGAACTGACAGCTGCCGCCATGGTGTATATATTAGTTATGTATAAATATATTATAAAAGATTATAAAAGATGGGCATTTGATCTTTAGAAAAAAATGATCTAATGGTTGTTATTATAATCATTGTTTGTTTATTCTATTAAATATGCGATTTATTCAATACTAACTTTTTGAAATGACAATTTAATAAAATGATGCTTTTTGCAGTCTGTACAAGAATCACGAGAGCAGACTCATTTAAGAAAGGAAATGCAAGTTAGCTTAAAGAATGAAGTCTTGTACAAAAGAAAATTGTAGAACCAAAGCAAATTCAATATAGGGGGGAAAACAAAAAGGAGAGATACCTTAAACTAAGAATTTTTTAAAAAGACTAACTTTTCAAAATGACAATTTAACAAAATGATTTGTTTATGTATAAAAATCATGAGGGAAAGCTAATTTAGAAAAGGAAGTTTTATAGGAAGAAAGATGGTAAATTAATCTAGAGAAGGAACTTTTGTAGAAAGCAAATTGGAGAACCAAAGCAAATCCATTGTCGAGAGAAAAATAGAGACAATGTAGCTTAAACTAATAATTTTTAAAAATGACTAACTTTTCGAAATGATAATTTAATAAACACATTTGTTTATGTATAAGAATAACAAGGGCAACAAAATGTCACAGTTTTTTAGAAAGAAAAATGCAAGTTAATTTAAAGAAGGAAGTTCCTTAGAAAGGAAAAGTTGAGAACCAAACAAACTCATTGTGGAGGGAAAAACAAAGACGAGGTAGCTTAAACTAAGAATCTTGTTAAAAAGACTAGCTTTTCGAAATTACAATTTAATAAAAGGATTCATTTATGTAAAAGAATCACGAGGGCAAGTTAATTTAAGGAAGGAAGTTTTATAGAAAGTAACATGTAAGTTAGTTTAAAAAAGAAAAGTTCGGAGAAAGGAAAATTTGAGGATCAAAGCAAATTCATTGTGGGAAGAAAAACAGAGCAGAGGTAGCTTAAATTATGATTTTTTTGCAAAAGACTATCTTTTTGAAATAACAATTTAATTAAAGAATTCGTTTATGTATAAGAATCACGAGAGTGAACATACTTACGAAAGGATGTTTTGTAGAAATGTAGATGCAAGTTAGTTTAAAGAATTAAGTTTTGCCAAAAGGAAAAGTCGACACCATTGCAAAATCATTATGGGAGGGGGGAATATAGAGGAGGTAGCTTACACTAAGATTCTTTTAAAAAGACTAGTTTTATGAAATTTTATAAAAGGATCCATTTATGTATAAGAATCACAGGGGCAAACTAATTTAAGAAAGGAAAGCGCAAGTTAGTCTAAAGAAGGAAGTGTTGTAGAAGGAAAAATTTTAGAACCAAAGCAGACTCATTGTGGGGGAAAATCACATAGGTAGATTAAACCAAGAATTTTTTAAACAGACTAACTTTTAGAAATAATAATTTAATAAAATGATTCGTTTACATATAAGAATCACAAGAGCAAGCTAATTTAAGAAAGGAAGATTTGTAGAAAAAAAATGCAAGTTATTTTAAAGAAATAAGTTCTGGAGAAAGGAAAATTTGAGAATCAAAGTAAATCCATTATGGAGGAAAACACATAAGAGGTAGCTTAAACTAAAATTTTTTAAAAAGTCTAGATTTTCGAACAAACAATTTAATTAAAAAAATTTGTTTATGTATAAGAATTATGAGGGCAAGATAATTTAAGAAACTAAGTTTTGTAGAAAGGAAAATGCAAGTTAGGGAAGTTCTGTAGAAAAAAAAATTTGAGAACACAAACAAATTCATTGTGGGGGAAAAATAAAGAGGGCTAGAATAAACTAAGAATTTTGTACAATGAATAGATTTTCGAAATGAGAATTTGATAAAAAGACTCGTTCATGTATGAGAATCACAAGAGCAAGCTAATTTAAAAAAGCAAGTTTTGTAGAAAGGAATTTGCAAGTAGTTTAAAGAATTAAGTTTTGTAGAAAGAAAAATTTGAGAGGCAACGCATAATCAATGTCGGGAAAAAAGTGTGGGGCTAGCTTAAACTATGAGTTTTCTAGAAAGACTAGATTTTTGAAATGACAATTTAATGAAGAAATTTGTTTATGCATAAGAATCACAAGAGCAAGCATATTTGAGAAATAAAGTTTTGTAGAAAGAAAAATGTAAGTGAGCTTAAAGAATGAAGTTTTGGAGAAAAAAAAAATTGAGACCAACGCAAATTCATTCTGAACATAAAACCAGAGAGAAGGTAGCTCAAACTAAGAATATTTTAAAAGGACTGCCTTATTAAAATGAAAATTTAGTTAAACGATTCGTTGATGTAGAAGAATCACGAGAGCAAGGTAATTTAAAAAAGGAAGTTTTGTTGAGAGGAAATGCAAGTCAGTTCAAACAAGGAAGTTTCGTAAAACGAAAAATTTGAGAACCAAATCAAATTCATTGTGGGGGGAAAAAGAGAGGAGCTTAACTAAGAATTTTTTAAAAAGACTAGCTTTTTCAAATGATAATTTAATAAAAAGATTCATTTATGTGTAAGAAGCTTTAGCGCAAGCTAATTTTAGAAATAATTTTGTAGAAAGGAAAATGTAGGTTAGTTTGAAAAAGGAAGTTTGGTAGAAAGGAAAATTAGAGAACCAAAGTAAATTCATTGTTGGGGAAAAAGCACAGAGAGGTAGTTTAAACTAAGGTGTTTGTGAAAAGGCTAGCTTTTCTAAATGACAATTTAATTTGTTTATGTATAAAAATCACGAGGACAAGCTAATTTAACCAAGAAAGTTTTGTAAAAAGAAAAATTTATGTGGAGGAAAAAGCCACAGAGAGGTAGTATAAACTAAATTTTTTTTTTAAAAAGACTAGCTTTTCGAAATGAAAATTTAATAAAAGGAACAAAAAAGGAAAGCTAATTTAATAAAGGAAGTTTTTTAGAAAGAAAAATTAGCAAACCACTAAATTCATTGTCGGGGAAAAAACACACAGAGCTAGTTTAAACTAACAACTTTTTGGAAAATACAGCTTTTCAAATGACAATTTAATAAAAGGATTTGCTTATGTATAAGAATCACGAAGGCAAAGCTTATTTACTAAAGGAAGTTTTTAAGAAATGAAATTTCAAGTTACTTTAAAGAATGAAGTTTTGTAGAAAGAAAAATTTAAGTTACTTTATAGGATGAAGTTTTGTAGAGAGAAAAAGATTGAGAACCAAAGCAAATTCATTGTGAGGGAGTAAAAAGAAGAGGTAGCTTAAACTAAGAATTTTTTAAAAAGCCTAAGTTTTTCAAAGTGAAAAATTAATAAAAAGATTTGTCTATGTATAAAAATCATGAGTGCAAGCTAATTAAAGAACAGAAAATTGAAAGTTAATTTAAAGAAGTTTTGGAGAAAAAAAATTTCAGAACCAAAGCATATTAATTGTGGAACGCAAAACAAAGATGAGGTAGCTAAAAGTAAGAATTTTTTGAAAAGACTAGATTTTCGAAAAGACAATTTAGTTAAAAGGATTCGTTTATATATAAAAATCAAGAGGGTAAGATAATTTAAGAACCGAAGTTTTGTTAAAAGGAAAAGGGAAGTACAAATTAATTCAAACAAGGAATTTTCTACAAAGGAAAAATTAGAAAAACCAATGCAAATTTATTGTTGGGGGAAAGTAGATGAGTTAGCTTAACCTAAGAATTTGTAAAACACTAGCTTTTCGAAATGACAATCTAATAAAAGAATTTGTTTATGTATAAGAATCATGAATGCAAGCTTATTTAAGAAAGAAAGTTTTGTCGAAAAAGAAAATGCAAGTTAGCTTAAAAAGAAAGTTTTGCAAAAAGGAAAATGAAAGTTAATTTAAAGAGGGAAGTTTTTGTAGAAAGGACATTTTTGACAATGAGAGAAAACTCATTGTGGGGTGGAGTGGTTGGGGGAGAGAAAGAGGAGGTAGTTTACTAAGAATTTTGTAGAAAGATTAGCTTTTCCAAATGACAATTTAATAAAATTATTAATATATAAGAATTACAAGAGCAAGCTAATTTAAGAAATGAAATTTTGTAGTAAAAGAAAATGCAAGTTAGTTTAAAAAAGAGTTTTGTAGAAAGGAAAAAGCAAGTTACTCTAAAGAAATTTATTGGGGTGGGAGTAGTTTAGACTAATAATTTTATAGAAGTACTAGCTTTTTGAAATGATAATTTAATAAAAATATTCATTTATGGATAAGCTCATGAGGCAAGCCAATTAATGATGGGAACTTTTGTAAAAATGGAAACGCAAATTTGTTTAAACAAGGAAGTTTTCCAAAAACGAAAATGCAAGATAGTTTTTTTTTAAAAAGATTAGCTTTTTGAAATGAGAAATTACTAAAATGATTTGTCTATGTATAAGAATCACGAATGCAAACTAATTAAAGAAAGAAAGTTTTGTACAAAAAAATACAAGTTAATTTAAACAAAGAAGTTTTGGAGATAGAAAAATTTGACAACCAAAGCATATCCGTTGTGGAGGGAAAAACAACGACGAGGTATCTTAAACTAAGAATTTTCTAAAAGACAATTTAATTAAAGGATTGGTTTATGTATAAGAATTACGGGAGCAAGTTAATTTAGATACGAAATTTCGCACAGAGGAAAATGCAAGTTAATTTAAAGGAGGAAGTTTCACTACTTTTGGAGAAAAAAAAATTTGACAACAAAAGCAAATTCATTGTGGGGGACAAATAGAGAGGTGATGATTAAAATAATATTTTTTAATACACGAGTTTCTCGAAATCACAATTTTATAAAAGGATTCATTTATCCATAAGAATTAAAGAGAAATCTAATTTAACAAAGCATATCTTGTAGAAAGGAAAATGTAAGTTACTGAAAAGTACGAAGTTTTGTAGTAAGGAAAGTGCAAATTAATTTAAAAAAGGAAGTTTTCTAGAAAGAAAAATTATAGAACCAAAGCAAATTTATTGTAGTAAGAATTTGTAAAATGATTAGATTTTAGAAATGACAATCGAATAAAAGGATTCGTTTATATATTAAAATCATGAATTCAAGCTTATTCACTAAAAGAAAGTTTTGTAGAAAAAAAAATACAAGTTAATTTAAAAAAGAAAGTTTTCTAAAAAGGAAAAATGCAAGGTAATTTAAAGAGGGAAGATTTTGTAGTAAGGACATTTTTTACAATGAGAGAAAATTCATTGTGGGGTGGGGGGGAAGAGAGATGAGGTAGTTTAATAAGAATTTCTTGAAAAGATCACCTTTCCGAAATGATAATTTTAATAAAATCAGTATATATATAAGAATCACAAGAACAAGCTAATTTAAAAAATGAAATTTTATAAAAAAGAAATTACAAGTTAGTTTAAAAAAGGAAGTTTTATAGAAAAGAAAAAACAAGTTAGTTTAAAGAACTAAGTTTTGTACAAAGGAATTTATGAAAACGAAAGCAAATTTATTGGGGCAGGAGTAGTTTAAACTAAGAATTTTATAGAAGGACTAGCTTATTGAAATGACATTTAATAAAGAGATTTATTTATGGATAAGGTCACGTGGCAAGCTATTATGATGGGAAGTTTTGTGGAAACGAAAATGCAAATTAGTTTAAAGATGGAAGTTTTTGAAAAATGAAAATGCGTGTGAGTTTTTTCTTTTTAAAAGACAAACTTTTTGAAATGAGATATTACTAAAACGATTTGTATATGTATAAAAATCACGAGTGCAAACTAATTAAAGAAAAGTTTTGTAGGAAAGAGTATGCAAGTAAATTTAAAAAAAGAAGTTTTGGAGATAGGAAATTTGAGAACCAAAGCATATCTGTTGTGGAGGGAAAACGAGCAAAACGAGGGCAAGATAATTTAGAAACGAAGTTTCATACACACAAAAATGCAAGTTAATCTAAAGGAGGAAGTTTCACTTTTTTTGGAGAAGAAAATTTGATAACAAAAACAAATCCATTGTAAGGCACAAATAGAGAAGAGATTGATTAAACTAAGATTTTAAATACAACTAGTTTCTCGAAATCACAATTTTATAAAAGAATTCATTTATTCATAAGAATTAGAGGGAAATCTAATTTAACAAACCATGTTTTGAAGAAAGAAAAATGCAAGTTAGTATAAACAAGGAAGTTTTGTAGTAAGTAAAGTGCAAATTAATTTAAAGAAGGAAGTTTTCTAAAACGAAAAAATATAGAACCAAAGCAAATTTATCGTTGGGGGAAAGCAAAGGAGATAGTTGACTTAAGAATTTGTAAAACAACTAGCTTTTAGAAATGACAATCTAATAAAATGATTCGTTTATGTAATAGAATCATGAGTGCAAACTTATTTAGTAAAAGGAAGTTTTTTAAAAAAAAAGAAAGTTTTCTAGATAGAAGAAATGAGGTAATTTAAAGAGGGAAGTTTCTTAAAAAATGATATTTTTGACAATGAGAGAAAATTCATTGTGTGGTGGGGTGGTGGGGGGGGGGAGGGGAAGAGAAGAGGTAGTTTACTAAAAATTTTGTAAAAAGATTAGCTTTTCTAAACAATAATTTAATAAAATCATTATATATATGAATCACAAGAATAAGCTAATTTAAGAAATGAAATTTTGTGGAAAAGAAAATGCAAGTTAGCTTAAAAAATGAAGTTTTGTAGAAAGGGAAAAGGCAAGTAAGTTTAAAGAACCAAGTTTGTATAAAGGAGCGTATGAGAACGAAAGCAAATTTATTGAGGCGAGGATAGTTTAAACTAAGAATTTTATATAAGGACTAGCTTTTGAAATGACATTTAATAAAGAGATTTATTTATGGATAAGCTCATGAGACAAGCTATTAATGATAGGAAGTTTTGTAGAAATGAAAATGCAAATCAGTTTAAACAATGAAGTTTTTGAAAAACGAAAATGCGAGTTAGTTTTTTTTTTTTTTTTTAAAGACTAGCATTTTGAAAAGAGATATTACTAAAAGGATTTGTCCATCTATAAGAATCATGAGTGCAAACTAATTAAAGAAACGTTTTGTAGGAAAGAATATGCAAATTAATCTAAAAAAAGAAGTTTTGGAGATAGGAAAATTTAAGAACCAAAGCATATCCATTGTGGAGGGAAAACAAGCGTCAAGGTAGCTTATCTAAGAATTTTTAAAAAGAATAGATTTTCGAGAAGACAATTTAATTAAATAATTGGTTTATGTATAAAGATTACGAGAAGACAATTTTGAAACGAAGTTTCATACAAATGAAAATGCAAGTTAATTTAAAGGAGGAAGTTTCACTACTTTTGGAGAAAAGAAAATTTGATAACAAAAGCAAATTCATTGTAGGGGATAAATAGAGAATGGGTGATTAAACTTAGATTTTTTAATATAACTAGTTTATCGAAATTACAATTTTATAAAAAGATTCGTTTATCCATAAGAATTAGAGGGAAATCTAATATAACAAAGCATGTTTTGTAGAAAGAAAAATGCAAGTTAGTGTAAAGAAGGAAGTTTCATAGTAAGGAAAATGCAAATTAATTTAAAGAAGGGAGTTTTCTACAAATGTAAATTATAGAGCCAAAGCAAATTTATTGTTGGGGGGAAAGCAAACGAGGTAGTTAACCTAAGAATTTGTAAAACGACTAGCTTTTAGAAATGACAATCTAATAAAAGGATTGTTTATGTATTGGAATCATCAATTCAAGCTTATTTAGTAAAAGGAAGTTTTGTAGAAAAAAAAAATGCAAGTTAGTTTAAAAAAAAAAAAATTCTAAAAAGGAAAAATGCAAGATAATGTAAAGAGGAAAGATTTTGTAGAAAGGAAAATACAAGTTGATTTAAAGAGGGAAGTTTTTGAAGAAAGGGTATTTTGACAATGAGAAAAAATTCATTATGGGGTGGGGTGGTTAGGGTGGGTGAAGAGAGAGGAGGTAGTTTACTAAGAATTTTTTAAAAAGATTGGCTTTCCAAAACGACAATTTAATAAAGTCATTTATATATAAGAATCACAAAAGCAAGCTAATTTAAGAAATGAAATTTTATACAAAAGAAAATGCAAGTTAATTTAAAAAAGGAATTTTGTACAAAGGAAAAGGCATACTAGTTTAAAGAATCAAGTTTTGCATAAACAAATTTCAAAGAACGAAAGCAAATTTATTGGGGCGGGGGTAGTTTAAACTAAAAATTTTATAGAAGGACTTCCTTTTTGAAATGACAATTGAATAAAAAGATTCATTTATAGATAAGCTCACGGGACAAGCTATTAATGGTAGGAAGTTTTTGGAAAACGAAAATGTGAGTTTTTTTTTTTTTTTTTTAAAGACCAGCTTTTTGAAATGATATATTACTAAAAGGATATGTCTATGTATAAGAATACGAGTGCAAACTAATTAAAGAAAGGAAGTATTGTAGGAAAAAAATGTAAGTTAATTTAAACAAAGAAGTTTTGGAGATAGGAAAATTTGAGAACCAAAGCATATTCGTTCTCGATGGAAAAATAGCGACAAGGTAGCTTAAACTAAGAATTTTCAAAAAGACCAGATTTTCGAAAAGTCAATTTAATTAAAGGATTGGTTTATGTATAAAAATTACGAGGCCAAGATAATTTAGAAAAGAAGTTTCGTACACAGGAAAATGCAAGTCAATTAAAAAGAGGAAGTTTCATTACATTTGGAGAAAAGAAAATTTGATAACAAAAGCAAATTCATTATGGGGACAAATAGACAATGGGTGATTATACTAAGATTTTTTAATAACAACTAGTTTCTCGAAATCACAATTTTATAAAAGGATTCGTTTATCCATAAGAATTTGAGGGAAATCTAATTTAACAAAGTATGTTTTGTAGAAAGGAAAATGCAAGTTAGTGTAAAGAAGGAAATTCTGTAGTAAGGAAAGTGCAAACTAATTTAAAGAAGGAAGTTTTCTACAAGAAAAATATAGAATCAAAGCAAATTTATTGTTGGGAAAGCAAACGAGGTAGTTAACCTAAGAATTTGTAAAACGACTAGCTTTTAAATATTACAATATAATAAAAGGATTCGTTTATGTATTAGAATCATGAGTGCAAGCTTATTTAAGAAAAGGAAGCTTTGTTGAAAATAAAATACAAGTTAGCTTTAAAAAAAAGTTTTCTTGAAAGGAGAAATGCAAGGTAATTTAAAGAGGGAAGATTTTGTAGAAAGGAAAATGCAAGTTAATTTGAAGAGGGAAGTTTTGAAGGAAGGAAATTTTTTACAACGAGAGAAAATTAATTGTGGGGTGGGGTGGTTGACAAAGAGAGAAAATTAATTGGGGGGGGGGGGGGGTGGGGGGGGGGGGAAGAGAGGAGGTAGTTTACTAAGAATTTTTTAAAAAGATTAGCTTTTCTAAACGATAATTTACCATAATCATTATATATAAGAATCACAAGAACAAACTAATTTAAGAAATGAAATTTTGTAGAAAAGAAAATGCAAGTTCGTTTAAAAAAAGAAGTTTTGTAAAAAGGAAAAGGCAAATAAGTTAAAAGAACCAAGTTTTGTATAAAGGAATTTATGAGAATGAAAGCAAATTTATTGGGGCGGGGGTTGTTTAAACTAAGAATTTTATAGAAGGACTATCTTTTCAAAATGACATTTAATAAAGAGAATTATTTATTGATAAGCTCACGAGACAAGCTATTAATGATAGAAACTTTTGTAGAAACGAAAAGACAAATTAGTTTAAACAAGGAAGTTTCGAAAAATGAAAATGCGAGTTAGTTTTTTTTTTTTTGTAAAAGATTAGCATTTTGAAATGAGATATTACTAAAAGGATATGTCTATGTATAAGAATCATGAGTGCAAACAAATTAAAGAAAAGTTTTGCAGGAAAGAATATGCAAGTTAATTTAAAAAAAAAAAAATTTTGGAGATAGGAAAATTTGATAAGCAAAACATATCCGTTGTGGAGGGAAAACGAGCGACGAGGTAGCTTAAACTAAGAATTTTCAAAAAGAATAGATTTTTGAGATGATAATTTAATTAAAGGATTGGTTTATGTATAAAGATTACGAGGATAATTTAGAAACGATGTTTCGTACACAGAAAAATGCAAGTCAATTTAAAGGAGGAAGTTTCACTACTTTTGGAGAAAAGAAAATTTGATAACACAAGCAAATTCATTGTGGAGGACAAATAGAGAAAGGGTGATTAAACCTAGATTTTTTAATACAACTAGTTTCTCGAAATCACAATTTTATAAAAGAATTCTTTTGTCCATAAGAATTAGAGGGAAATCTAATTTAACAAAGCATCTTTTGTAGAAAGAGAAATGCAAGTTAGTTGTATAGAAGGAAGTTTTGTAGTACGGAAAGTGCAAATTAATTTAAATAATGAAGTTTTCTAGAAAAGAAAATTATAGAACCAAAGCAAATTTATCGTTGGGGGAAAGCAAAAGAGGTAGTTAATCTAAGAATTTGTAAACGACTAGCTTTTAGAAATTACAATCTAATAAAAGAATTCGTTTATGTATTAGAATCATGAATGCTAGTTTATTAACTAAAATGAAGTTTTGTAGAAAATAAAATACAAGTTAGTTTAAAAAAAAAAGTTTTCTACCAAGGAAAAATGCAAAGTAATTTAAACAGGGAAGATTTTGTAGAAAGGAAAATGCAAGCTAATTTAAAGAAGGAAGTTTTGAAGAAAGGATATTTTTGAAAATGAGAGAAACTTCATTGTGGAGTTAGGTGGTTTGGAAAGCGGCGGGGGAGAGGAGGTAGTTTACTAAGAAGTTTTTAAAAAGATTAGTTTTTCAAAACGACAATTTAATAAAATCATTTATATATAAAAATCCCAAAAGCAAGCTAATTTAAGAAATTAAATTTTGTACAAAAGAAAATGCAAGTTAGTTTAAAAAATGAAGTTTTGTAGAAAGGAAAAGGCAAGTAAATTTAAAGAACCAAGTTTTGTATAAAGTAGTTTATGAGAAGAAAGCAAATTTATCGGGGCGAGGGTAGTTTAAACTAAGAATTTTATAGAAGGACTTCCTTTTTGAAACGACAATTGAATAAAAAGATTCATTTATGAATAAGCTCACTAGGCAAACTATTAATGATAGGAAGTTTTGTAGAAACGAAACTGCAGCTTTTTAAACTATCTTGCATTTTCTTTTCTACAAAACTTCCTTTTAGTGAATAAGCTCGCATTCATGATTCTAATACATAAACGAATCATTTTATTAGATTGTAATTTCTGAAAGCTAGTCGTTTTACAAATTTTTAGATTAACTACCTCTTTTGCTTTCCCGCAACAATAAATTTGCTTTTGTTCTATAATTTTCTATTCTAGAAAACTTCATTCTTTAAATTAATTTGCACTTTTCTTACTACAAAACTTCCTTCTTTATATTAACTTGCATTTTTCTTTCTACAAAGATGCTTTGTTAAATTAGATTTCCCTCTAATTCTTATGGACAAACGAATTCTGTTATAAAATTGTGATTTCAAGAAACTAGTTGTATTAAAAAAATCTTAGTTTAATCACCCCTTCCCTATTTGTCACCCACAATGAATTTACATTTGTTATCAAATTTTCTTTTATCTCGAAAAGTAGTGAAACTTCCTCCTTTAAATTAACTTGCACTTTCCTCTGTACGAAACTTCGTTTCTAGAACCAAACCATATCTGTTATGGAGGGAAAATGAGCGACGAAGTAGCTATAAACTAAGAATTTTCAAAAAGAGAAATTAATTAAAGGATTGGTTTATGTATAAAAATTACGAAAGGAAGATAATTTAGAAACGAAGTTTCGTACAGAGGAAAATGCAAGTTAATTTAAAGGAGGAAGTTTCACTACTTTTCGAGATAAAAGAAAATTTGATAACAAAAGCAAATTCATTGTGGGTGACAAATAGGGAAGGGGTGATTAAACTAACATTTTTTAATACACACGAGTTTATCGAATTCACAATTTTATAAAAAGATTCATTTATCCATAAGAATTACAGAGAAATCTAATTTAACAAAGAATGTTTTGTAGAAAGAAAAATGCAAGTTAGTGCAAAGAAAGAAGTTTTGCAATAAGGAGAGTGCAAATTAATTAAAACAAGAAACTTTTCTAGAAAGGAAAATTTTAGATACAAAGCAAATTTATTGTTGAAAACAAAGGAGGTAGTTAACCTGAAAATTTGTAAAACAACTAGAAATGACAATCTAATAAAAGGATTTGTTTATGTATTAGAATCATGAATTCAAACTTATTCATAAAAGGAAGTTTTCTAGAAAAGAAAACACAAGTTAGTTTACAAAAGAAAGTTTTCTAAAATGGAGAAATGCAAGGTAATTTAAAGAGGGAAGATTTTGAGTAACGATATTTTTGACAAAGAAAATTCATTGTGGGGTGAGCTGGTTGGGTGGGGGGAAGAGAGATGAGGTAGTTTAATAAGAATGATTTAGAAAGATTAGCTTTCCGAAACGATAATTTGATAAAAGCATTATATATAAGAATCACAAGAGCAAGCTAATTTAAGAAATGAAATTTTGCAAAAAAGAAAATGTAAGTTAGTTTAAAAAAGAAAATTTTGTAGAAAGGAAAAAACAAGCTAGTTTAAAGAACCAAGTTTTGCATAAAAGAATTTATGAGAATGAAAGCAAATTTGTTGGGGCGATGTAGTTTAAACTAAGAATATTATAGGACTAATTTTTTGAAATGACATTTAATAAAAGAGATTTAATTATGGATAAGCTAACGAGACAAGCTATTAATGATAGGAAGTTTTCTAGAAACAAAATTGCAAATTAGTTTAAACAAGGAAGTTTTTGAAAAACGACAATGCGAGTTAGTTCTTTTTTTTAAAAGACTAACTTTTTGACATGAGATATTACTAAAAGTATTTGTATATGTATATGCAAACTAATTAAGGAAATGAAGTTTTGTAGGAATAAAAATGCAAGTTAATTTAAAAAAAGAAGTTTTGGAGATAGGAAAATTTGAGAACCAAAGCATATTCATTTTCGATGGAGAAAGAGGGACAAGGTAGCTTAAAATAAAAATTTTCAAAAAGACTAGATTTTCGATAAGACAATTTAATTAAAGGATTGGTTTATGTATAAAAATTACGAGGCCAAGACTTTTTGAATTTAAAAGAGGAAGTTTAACTACATTTGGAGAAAAGAAAATTTGATAACAAAAGCAAATTCATTGTGAGGGACAAATAGAGAATGGGTGATTAATCTAAGAATTTTTAATACAACTAGTTTCTCGAAATCACAATTTTATAAAAGGATTCTTTTGTCCATAAGAATTAGAGGGAAATCTAATTTAACAAAGCATGTTTTGTAAAAAAAAATGCAAGTTAGTGTAAATAAGGAAGTTTTGTAGTAAGGAAAGTGCAAATTAATTTAAAGAATGAAGTTTTCTAGAAAAGAAAATTATAGAACCAAAGCAAATTTATTATTGCGGGAAAGCAAAGGAGGTAGTTAATCTAAGAATTTGTAAAACGACTATCTTTTAGAAATTACAATCTAATAAAAGGATTCGTTTATGTATTAGAATCATGAATGCGAGCTTATTCACTAAAACGAAGTTTAGTAGAAAATAAAATGCAAGTTAGTTTTAAAAAAAAGTTTTCTAGAAAGGAAAAATGCAAAGTAATTTAAAGATGGAAGATTTTGTAGAAAGGAAAATGCAAGCTAATTTAAAGAAGAAGTTTTTGAAGAAAAGATATTTTTTAAAATGAGAGAAAATTCATTGTGGAGTTAGGTGGTTTTTTTTTTGGGGGGGGGGGGGGGGGGGGGTGAAGTTTCTAAAAAGATTAGTTTTTCAAAACGACAATTTAATAAAATCATTTATATATAAAAATCCCAAAAGCAAGCTAATTTAAGAAAATAAATTTTGTACAAAAGATAATGCAAGTTAGTTTAAAAAATGAAGTTTTGTAGAAAGGAAAAGGCAAGTAAGTTTAAAAAATCAAGTTTTGTATAAAGTAGTTTATGAGAACGAAAGCAAATTTATCGGGGCGAAGGTAGTCTAAACTAAGAATTTTATAGAAGGACTTCTTTTTTAAATGACAATTGAATAAAAAGATTCATTTACGGATAAGCTCACGAGGCAAACTATTAATGATAGGAAGTTTTGTAGAAAGGAAACTGCAAATTACTTTAAACAAGGAAGTTTTTGGAAAATGAAAATGCGAGTTAGTTTTTTTTTTTAAAAAAAAGACTAGCTTTTTTAAATGATATATTACTAAAAGGATATGTCTATGTATAAGAATCACGAGCACAAACTAATTAAGAAAATTTGAGAACCAAAGCATATTCTTTTTCGATGGACGAAGAGGGACGAGGTAGCTTAAAATAAGAATTTTCAAAAAGACTAGATTTTCGAGAAGACAATTTAATTAAAGGATTGGTTTATGTCTAAAAATTATGAGGGCAAGTTAATTAAGAAACAAAGTTTCGTATGAAGATAAATACAAGTTAATTTAGAGGAGGAAGTTTCACTACTTTTGGAGAAACGAAAATTTGATAACAAAAGGAAATTCATTGTGGGACAAATAGAGAAAGGTTGATTAAAGTAAGATTTTTTAATACAACTAGTTTCTCGAAATTGCAATTTTATAAAAGGATTCTTTTCTCCATAAGAATTAGAGGGCAATCTAATTTAACAGAGCATCTTTTGTAGAAAGAAAAATGCATTTTAGTTGTAAAGAGGAAAGTTTTGTAGTAAGGAAACTGCAAATCAATTTAAAGAATGAAGTTTTCTAGAAAAGAAAATTGTAGAACCAAACTAAATTTATCGTTGGGGGAAAGCAAAAGAGGTAGTTAATCTAAGAATTTGTAAAACGACTAGCTTTTAGAAATTACAATCTAATAAAAGGATTCGTTTATGTAATAGAATCATGAATGCGAGTTTATTAACTAAAATGAAGTTTTGTAGAAAATAAAATACAAGTTAGTTTAAGAAAAAGTTTTCTAGCAAGGAAAAATGCAAAGTAATTTAAAGAGGAAAGATTTTGTAGAAAGGAAAATGCAAGCTAATTTAAGGAAGTAAGTTTTTGAAGAAAGGATATTTTTGAAAATGAGAGAAATTCATGGTGGAGTTAGGTGGCTTGGAAGCGGGGGGGAAGAGGTAGTTTACTAAGAATTTTTAAAAAGATTAGTTTTTCAAAACGACAATTTAATAAAATCATTTACATGTAAAAATCCCAAAAGCAAGCTAATTTAAGAAATTAAATTTTGTACAAAAGAAAATTTAAGTTAGTTTAAAAAAGGAAGTTTTGTAGAAAGGAAACTGCAAATTACTTTGAACAAGGAATTTTTTGGAAAATGAAAATGCGAGTTGGTTTTTTTTTTAAAAAAAAGACTAGCTTTTTGAAATGATATATGACTAAAAGGATATGTCTATGTATAAGAATCACAAGCGCAAACTAATTAAGGAAATGAAGTTTTGTAGGAATGAAAATACAAGTTAATTTAAACAAAGAAGTTTTGGAGATAGAAAAATTTGAGCAACCAAAGCGTATTCATTTTCGATGGACGAAGAGGGACAAGGTAGCTTAAAATAAGAATTTCAAAAAGACTGGATTTTCGAGAAGACAACTTAATTAAAGGATTGGTTTATGTATAAAAATTATGAGGGCAAGTTAATTAAGAAACGAAGTTTCGTACGAAGAAAAATACAAGTTAATTTAGAGAAGAAAGTTTCACTACTTTTGGAGAAAAAAAAATTTGATAACAAAAACAAATTCATTGTGGGGGACAAATAGAGAAAGAGTGATTAATCTAAGATTTTTTAATACAATTAGTTTCTCGAAATCACAATTTTATAAAAGGATTCTTTTCTCCATAAGAATTAGAGGGAAATCTAATTTAATAAAGCATCTTTTGTAGAAAGAAAATGCAAGCTAGTGTAAAGAAGAAAGTTTTGTAGTAAGGAAAGTGAAAATTAATTTAAAGAATGAAGTTTTCTAGAAAAGAAAAATTATAGAACGAAAGCAAATTTATTGTTGGGGGAAAGCAAAGGAGGTAGTTAATCTAAGAATTTGTAAAACGACTAGCTTTTAGAAATTACAATCTAATAAGAGGATTCGTTTATGTATTAGAATCATGAACGCGAGCTTATTCACTAAAATGAAGTTTTGTAGAAAATAAAATGCAAGTTAGTTTAAAAAAGAAAGTTTTCTATAAAGGAAAAATGAAAGGCAATTTAAAGAGGGAAGATTTTGTAATAAGGATATTTTTGATAATGAGAGAAATTCAATGTGGGACGGGTCGTTAGGAGGGGGTGAAGAGAGAGATTGTAATTTACTAAGAATTTTTTAAAAAGATTAGCTTTCTGAAACGACAATCTAATAAAAAGATTCATTTATGTATTAGAATCATGAATGCAAGTTTATTCACTTAAAGGAAGTTTTATAGAAAAGAAAATGTAAGTTAATTTAAAAAAGGAGTTTTGTAGAAAGGAAAAGGCAAGTTAGTTTAAAGAACCAAGTTTTGTATAAAGGAATTTATGAAAACGAAAAGAAAATTTATTGTGGCAGGGGTAGTTTAAACTAACTTGCATTTTATTTTTTCTACAAAACTTTCTTTTAGTGAATAAGCTCGAATTCATGATTCTAATACATAAATGAATCTTTTTTATTAGATTCTCATTTCTAAAAGCTAGTCGTTTTACAAATTCTTAGATTAACTACCTCCTTTACTTTCCCCCAACAATAAATTTGCTTTCGTTCTATAATTTTCTTTTCTAGAAAACTTCATTCTTTAAATTAATTTGCACTTTTCTTACTACAAAACTTCCTTCTTTACACTAACTTGTATTTTTCTTTCTACAAAACATGCTTTGTTAAATTAGATTTCCCTCTAATTCTTATGGACAAACAAATTCTGTTATAAAATTGTGATTTCGAGAAACTAGTTGTATTAGAAAAAATCTTAGTTTAATCACCCCTTCTCTATTTGTTCCCCACAATGAATTTGCTTTTGTTGTCAAATTTTCTTTTCTCGAAAAGTAGTGAACTTTTTTCTTTAAATTAACTTGCATTTTCCTCCGTACGAAACTACGTTTCTAAACTATCTTCCCTTCATAATTTTTACATAAAACAATCCTTTAATTAATTTCTCTTTTTGAAAATTATTAGTTTAAAGCTATTTCGTCGCTCGTTTTCCCTCCACAACAGATATGGTTTGGTTCTAGAAACGAAGTTTCGTACAGAGGAAAATGCAAGTTAATTTAAAGGAAGAAGTTTCACTACTTTTTGAGATAAAAGAAAATTTGATAACAAAAGCAAATTCATTGTGGGGGACAAATAGAGAAGGGGTGATTAAACTAACATTTTGTAATACACGAGTTTATCGAATTCACAATTTTATAACAGAATTTGTTTGTCCATAAGAATTAGAGGGAAATCTAATTTAACAAAGCATGTTTTGTAAAAAGAAATATGCAAGTTAGTGTAAAGAAGGAAGTATTGTAGTAAGGAAAGTGCAAAATAATTTAAAGAATGAAGTTTTCTAGAAAAGAAAATTATAGAACCAAAGCAAATTTATTGTTGGGGGAAAGCAAATGAGGTAGTTAATCTAAGAATTTGTAAAACAACTAGCTTTTAGAAATTACAATCTAATAAAAGAATTCGTTTATGTATTAGAATCATGAATGCGAGCTTTTTTCACTAAAAGGAAGTTTTGTAGAAAAGAAAATGCAAGTTAGTTTAAAAAAGAAAGTTTCTAGAAAGAAAAAATGCAATGTAATTTAAAGAGGGGAGATTTTGTAGAAAGAAAAATGCAAGCTAATTTAAAGAAGTTTTTGAAGAAAGGATATTTTTTAAAATGAGAAAAAATTCATTGTGGTTGGGTGGGGGGGGGGGGGGTGGGAGGAGGTAGTTTACTAAGAAGTTTTTAAAAAGATTAGTTTTTCAAAACGACAATTTAATAAACTTATTTATATATAAAAATCCCAAAAGCAAGCTAATTTAAGAAAATAAATTTTGTACAAAAGAAAATGCAAGTTAGTTTAAAAAATGAAGTTTTGTAGAAAGGAAAAGGCAAGTAAGTTTAAAGAACCAAGTTTTGTATAAAGTAGTTTATGAGAATGAAAGCAAATTTATCGGGCGAGGGTAGTTTAAACTAAGAATTTTATAGAAGGACTTCCTTTTTGAAACGACAATTGAATAAAAAAATTCATTTATGGATAAGCTCACGAGGCAAACTATTAATGATAGGAAGTTTTGTAGAAACGAAACTGCAAATTACTTTAAGGAAGTTTTTGGAAAATGAAAATGCGAGTGAGTTTTTTTTTAAAAAAAGACTAGCTTTTTGAAATATATAATACTAAAAGGATATGTCTATGTATAAGAATCACGAGCGCAAACTAATTATGGAAATGAAGTTTTGTAGGAAAGAAAATGCAAGTTAATTTAAACAAAGAAGTTTTGGAGATAGGAAATTTGAGAACCAAAGCATATTCGTTTTCGATGGACGAAGAGGGACGAGGTAGCTTAAAATAAGAATTTTCAAAAAGACTAGATTTTCGAGAAGACAATTTAATTAATGGATTGGTTTATGTATAAAAATTATGAGGGCAAGTTAATTAAGAAATGAAGTTTCGTACGAAGAAAAATACAAGTTAATTTAGAGGAGGAAGTTTCACTACTTTTGGAGAAAAGAAAATTTGATAACAAAAGCAAATTCATCGTGGGGGACAAATAGAGAAAGATTGATTAAAGTGAGATTTTTTAATACAACTAGTTTCTCGAAATCACAATTTTATAAAAGGATTCTTTTGTCCATAAGAATTAGAGGGAAATCTAATTTAACAAAGCATGTTTTGTAAAAAGAAATATGCAAGTTAGTGTAAAGAAGGAAGTTTTGTAGTAAGGAAAGTGCAAAATAATTTAAAGAATGAAGTTTTCTAGAAAAGAAAATTATAGAACCAAAGCAAATTTATTATTGGGGGAAAGCACGAGGTAGTTAATCTAAGAATTTGTAAAACGACTAGCTTTTAGAAATTACAATCTAATAAAAGGATTCGTTTATGTAATAGAATCATGAATGCGAGTTTATTAACTAAAATGAAGTTTTGTAGAAAATAAAATACAAGTTAGTTTAAGAAAAAGTTTTCTAGCAAGGAAAAATGCAAAGTAATTTAAAGAGGAAAGATTTTGTAGAAAGGAAAATGCAAGCTAATTTAAGGAAGTAAGTTTTTGAAGAAAGGATATTTTTGAAAATGAGAGAAATTCATGGTGGAGTTAGGTGGCTTGGAAGCGGGGGGGAAGAGGTAGTTTACTAAGAATTTTTAAAAAGATTAGTTTTTCAAAACGACAATTTAATAAAATCATTTACATGTAAAAATCCCAAAAGCAAGCTAATTTAAGAAATTAAATTTTGTACAAAAGAAAATTTAAGTTAGTTTAAAAAAGGAAGTTTTGTAGAAAGGAAACTGCAAATTACTTTGAACAAGGAATTTTTTGGAAAATGAAAATGCGAGTTGGTTTTTTTTTTAAAAAAAAGACTAGCTTTTTGAAATGATATATGACTAAAAGGATATGTCTATGTATAAGAATCACAAGCGCAAACTAATTAAGGAAATGAAGTTTTGTAGGAATGAAAATACAAGTTAATTTAAACAAAGAAGTTTTGGAGATAGAAAAATTTGAGCAACCAAAGCGTATTCATTTTCGATGGACGAAGAGGGACAAGGTAGCTTAAAATAAGAATTTTCAAAAAGACTGGATTTTCGAGAAGACAACTTAATTAAAGGATTGGTTTATGTATAAAAATTATGAGGGCAAGTTAATTAAGAAACGAAGTTTCGTACGAAGAAAAATTCAAGTTAATTTAGAGGAGGAAGTTTCACTACTTTTGGAGAAAAGAAAATTTGATAACAAAACCAAATTCATTGTGGGGGACAAATAGAGAAAGGTTGATTAATCGAAGAATTTTTAATACAACTAGTTTCTCGAAATCACAATTTTATAAAAGGATTCTTTTGTCCATAAGAATTAGAGGGAAATCTAATTTAACAAAGCATGTTTTGTAAAAAGAAATATGCAAGTTAGTGTAAAGAAGGAAGTTTTGTAGTAAGGAAAGTGCAAAATAATTTAAAGAATGAAGTTTTCTAGAAAAGAAAATTATAGAACCAAAGCAAATTTATTGTTGGGGGAAAGCAAAGGAGGTAGTTAATCTAAGAATTTGTAAAACAACTAGCTTTTAGAAATTACAATCTAATAAAAGAATTCGTTTATGTATTAGAATCATGATGCGAGCTTTTTTCACTAAAAGGAAGTTTTGTAGAAAAGAAAATGCAAGTTAGTTTAAAAAAGAAAGTTTCTAGAAAGAAAAAATGCAATGTAATTTAAAGAGGGGAGATTTTGTAGTAAGGATATTTTTTAAAATGAGAAAAAATTCATTGTGGTTGGGTGGGGGGAGAGAAAGGATGTAGTTTAATAATAATTTTTTAATAAGATTAGCTTTCCGAAACGACAATTTAATAAAATCACTTTATATAAGAATCACAAGAGTAAGCTAATTTAAGAAATGAAATTTTGTAGAAAAGAAAATGCAAGTTAACTTAAAACAGAAAGTTTTATAGAAAGGAAAAGGCAAGTCAGTTTAATGAACCAAGTTTTGTATAAAGAAATTTCAAATAACAAAAGCAAATTTATTGGGGCGGGTAATTTAAACTAAAAATTTTATAGAAGGACTAGCTTTTTGAAATGACATTTAATAAAGAGTTTTGTTTATGGATAAGCTCACGAGGCAAGCTATTAATGATAGGAAGTTTTGTAGAAACGAAAATGCAAATTAGTTTAAACAAGGAAGTTTTTGAAAAATGAAAATGCGAGTTATTTTTTTTTTTAAAAGACTAGCTTTTTGAAATGAGATATTAGTAAGAGGATTTATCTATGTGTAAGAATCACGAGTGCAAACTAATTAAAGAAAAATTTTGTAGGAAAGAATATGCAAGTTAATTTAAAAAAAGAAGTTTTGGAGATAGAAAAATTTGAGAACCAAAGCATATCCATTGTGGAGGAAAAACGAACGACGAGGTAGCTTAAACTAGGAATTTTCAAAAAACTAGATTTTTGAAAAGACAATTTAATAAAAGGATTGGATTATGGATTACGAGGGCAAATAATTTAGAAACGAAGTTTTGTGTATAGGAAAATGCAAGTTAATTTAAAGGAGAAAGTTTCACTACTTTTGAAGAAAAGAAAATTTGATCACAATTTAATAAAAGGATTCATTTATCTATTAGAATCATGAGTGCAAGCTTATTTGGTAAAAAAAAATTTTGTAGAAAAGAAAATGCAAGTTAGCTTAAAAAAGAAAGTTTTTTAGAAAGGAAAAATGCAAGGTAATTTAAAGAGGGAAGATTTTGTAGAAAGGAAAATTCAGGAACGAAAGCAAGTTCATTGTAGGGGCAAAGAGAGACGAGGTCGTTTAAACTAAGAACTTTTTAGAAAGACTAGCTTTGTAAAATGACAATTTAATCAAATAATTTATTTATTATAAAAATCACGAGGGCAAGCTAAATTAAAAAAAGAAGTTTAGTAGAGAGGAAAATGCAAGTTAGTTTAAAGAAGTTCCGTAGAAAGGAAAGTTTGACAACCAAAGTAAATTCATTTGTGGGGGAGGGGAATAGAGACGATATGTAGCTTAAGCTAAGAATTTTTTAAAAAGACTAGCTTTTCGAAATGACAATTTAATAAAAATATTCCTCTGTGTATAAGAATCACAAGGGCGAACTAACTTAAAAAATGAAGTTTTATAAAAAATAAAATGTAAGTTAGTTTAAAGAAGGAGGTTTGGTAGAATGGAAAATGCAAATTAGTTTAAAGAAGGAAGTACGGAAAACAGAGAGGAGGTAACTTAAACTAAGAATTTTTTAAAAAGATTGGTTTTTTAAAATGACAATTTAATAAAAGGATTCATTTATGTATAACAAAGGCAAGCTAATTTAAAAAATGACATTTTATAGAAGGAAAATTTGATAATCAACGCATGATGATGTGAAAATGCATTTTATTCTTTTTTAAGTAAAACAAAAGTTTAAAACATAACGATCATTGTGGGTGGGGCAAGGGGGGGTGGGGGATAAAGAGAGAGGGGGTAGCTTAAACCAAAAAATTTTGAAAAAAACTATCTTTTCAAAATGATAATTGAATAAAAGGATTCATGTTTGTATAAGAATCATGAGAGCGAGCTAATTTAATAAAATAAGTTTTGTAGAAAGGAAAATTTGACAACCAAAACGAATTCATTAAGGGGGAGGACACAACGGGTTAAGGATCTTGGCAATGGGTTAACAAACTTATATGTGTGGAGGCTCAAGGATAAAAACTCTGTTTATTAATAGATAAAGCAAAGTAGAGTATTTCAAGCTCTCATATCTACAGCTTGGATTTGAAATTAGCCACTCTTGAAAAGATCAAAATGTAAAGACAAGTATACCGGTCCAAGTACCAAAAGATACAATCAGAAATGCATTATTTCCAGTATTTCAAGTGCATTATGGTCTGAAAAATCCTTTCACTAAAGAACCTTAATGTATATGTTCCAGTGTTTCTATGTCCAAAACATATATATTGATATTGACATATAGATTGCATCAATATGTATTTATGAAGAATAGAATGCACAAACTTCACTGCAAATTCATTAAAGCTACGAAATTTAGTACTTACTTGGGTCAAGTCTTGTGCAAGTTTGATGCGTCTAACCTCGATTGGAAGACGTTTACAGGCTTCCCACTGCTACCAGGTTTATCAACAAATCAAGACCCCAGAGCTTCTACTGTAAAATTAGAAGCAAATTCAATTATCGTTAGAATGATTTTATGTTTTTTGACAATATGAATGAACAGTAAAATAATGACAGCGTTGATGAGCCACACTAGGTAAATATAACTATGTTTGACCATTCTCATGGACAAGTACAAGATTGTAAGAGTAAAACATAACTAGCACAACACTAATTTTCAAGAAATTTTATGTAATCATTTGATCCCTAGTAAACAGATTTCTCAACTGACAAGGGTTGTTTTTTTTCTATTATTTTGTGTTGTATCAGATGGTGTTAGAGACACTTGCGACATCAGGGCCGGAGGATTTATTATTCATTATAGTGCCTTCGAAAATTGGCATTAAATCACACAGATAAACATGTCGGAATGCTTCTTGGGACAGTTGGTTGGTGTGGGTTGTGGTGACAAAGTTGATGACTAATAATCAAGAAACAAACAACTTATAGTTAAAAGCATTGCCAACAAACACTTCATCAAAGCAATCCAATTCAGTTTTCTTGTAAATTCACCAAAAGTGCAAGAACAATCCCGAGACAGGTAAGAAATCATAAGTGAGACAGAGTAGAGCAAAGAAAGATTAAAGAACAAACCAGAGGATGTCAGAACGCGAGCCCATCCTACACTCCCCTGCAACCACACATGTTCAAACAGTTTACTATTCTTCTTCTCATAAACCATCTGAAACCCTTGTTCTTCAACTTTCATCATTCTCCCACCAGTCCCCTCTTCCTTCTTCCGCAACCTCTCAAACTGATCCAGTGACAAATCAATCCTCGCGAAGAAGAAATCAATCCTTCTTGTCGATTTTCTTGAATGGGTTTCTAGCATTCTTGAAATTTATAGCACGAGTACAAGTCTTTTGTATGGCTATGACAAGCGAGGAGTCTGAGAATTCGCCATTGGAGTGGGAAAAGACCCTTCTTTGAGAGATTTTCTTGCGTTTTCTTGATTTTCTTGCCTTGTACCTCTCCTCTGTACTGTGACTTATATATCTTTCAATCACACGTCACTTTCATGTTAGTTGACCGTTGCCTTAATTTTCTTATTCGGACAAAGCTTTTAAAATTTTCGGTTAATTAAATCATGGGAATGTAACGGCAAATAAAGACCATAAAAAAACACCCGAAAATTATGAGCTTATTGTACTAAAAAGGCCACCTAGCTCGATAAAATGTTTTTATTTATTTACATTTTTTATGTGATAATACAACATAGATGTTGTAATAATAATAATCACTTATATAAAAAAAAATTACAGCCTATCAAAATTGATAGTGAAGTACGATAAAAAAAAATCATAATATATTTAATAGTAGAGATTGATTCGAATGGATATAGTAGTTATGTATGAAAAGTCCCTTAGCTTAAAAAATTAGAGTTAGTGATGCACGCACACAACGATATTCAGATATGAATATAATACGATAAGACACAATTATACAAAAAATTTCAAAAACTCATAATATAATATGATACTATCACGACTACATATAATATAATTTTATTTATATATCTTTTTAAAAAATTAAAATATGCATTGTGACGAATATTGATATATATAACACCTTGAGGAAAATAACAAAATTCAACATTAAGATAAAACATAGAAAATAAATATGCACTTGAACAAAGATATGAGAGCTCTCTTTCATTTTGAAATTGATGAACAAAAGATTGAATGAAAGAGAAAGAGAGGAAGACATGAAAACTATTTTACATTTCCTTTTGTGTTTTGGAGATAATGATAGAAAAATAGAGATAAATAAGTATGTATTGGAAATAAATTTATATATTTTGATTTTCTTTTAAATAAAATTTAAAACAAGTGTTATATATTTGATGTTGTTTTTTGAGAAACAAAAGTTATTGTTCATTGTCAAATCATGTCTATTTTATATATATTTATATATATATGTATATATATGTATATATATATGTATTGTATGTTTGATGTAATATTTTGAGAAAAAGAATCACTGTCATTGTCGAATCATATCTCTTTTATATTATATATATATATATATGTGTGTGTGTGTATGCGTGTGTCATATATAGGCAAACAATGGATGTGTTTTTTCCCATATCTGGAATAGTCTAAAAAATGAAACCAAACAAAACATTTCACTAACCGAGAAACGAAATTTTCTTTTTTTAAATGAGGGTGAGTAAAATAATTCATAGGTTGATATTAGTCCATAAAATTATTTCAAAAAGAAATTTATAAAAATTGTAAATTTATAATTTAAAATTGTATTTTGATAACTTCATTTCAAAAATTGGATAGAAATTCAATGAAGGCTATCGAAATGAGTTCGTTATTATATATATGTTAAAATTAGAGTTTTTTTATAATTTTTTAAATAAAAATGAGACATTGGCCAAATATCAAGAAAAGTGGCTATAATTTACTCTAAAAATAGTTGAGGTGGCGTAACAATTTCCCCAATGCTAACTTGTTACATATAAATACATTAATCAAACAGTTAATAGACCTATCAACACAAATAAATTATTTTATAGATAATGATGTAGCATTTACAGTAAAAGTTGCCCTCCCAAACTCAAAACAAAAACAAACGTAACTATGAAACTAAACATAACGATGCAACAAATGAAGTGACCAAGAAAAATAACATGATTTCTTATTAACAAAAATCATCGGAAGAACAACCTTAAATTAATCACATAGCAAGTTTTATATACTTGCTCTGTGATTGATTTTGTTTGATGAAACTTGATTCGAGTAAAAAAATTTCAAATAGAAGTTGATGTTTTAGAAGATATTTAGCTTAATTCACTGAAAATATTTCATACCTTCTTACACCTTATCAAATAAAATACTAGATTTATTTTTAAAATATGTTTCAAAAGTATATTGTTAAAGTAAGATCCTTAGAGTTACAAAAATGCGAGTAATTATTTTATTAACTCATTTACTAAAAATATTAGCAAATACATTATAATATTTTAAAATACTTTATTAGTTCACACAAATACTATAATTGATAATTTAGACTTAATTGAAATTGTGAAAGTTGGGGAATTAATGGGAAATTTAATTTTCCACCATCAATTGGGACCATTGTTATTTAGCATGAGAAATAAAGGGACTGAATGTGTAGTCCAAATTAGAAGGGGGCCAGTATCATTTTAGTATTAAAGTAGAGGGACCACAAGTGTAATTCTCAACTAAATGTAATTTTTTTTTTCAGGATTAAATATACTTAGACCCTCTTTAAAAATACAAAATTATAATTTCACCTCACTCTTTTTTATTATGGCTTTGACAAAAAGTATTGATTTTATAATAGAATTTCATTAATTTTTTAATTTTACATCTCATGTAATATTCTATGTATAATTTTGTACTTATAAAAATATAATAATAATATCACTCCACATATATATTCATTTATTCACTTATAATTCTAAAATATATATATGAAAATATTAAATGAGAAGCAAAATTGAAAATTCAGGTAAATTTTTTTACAGACGGCAGTATTTTCTTTCCAAATCCTCACGGAAGGGGTTAGGTGCAAATGCAGAATATTTTAGGTGGGTGTGAGTATAATTTTTAAAATTTATATAGGAGAAAATATAATTTTTCATTTTTAATGGGGTCTAAGTATAATTAATCCTAATTTTTATTTTGATTATATATATAGGAAGAATGAATTTGGGCTCGATAATATAATTTCTGGTTGCGTGGTTGCACCCGTTGAGTCAGATCACGATCCGTAATCTGATTTGGAGGGAGAAGCAACGAAGAAGAAGAGCTGGAGCCGGTACAGGAGACACAGTCATTGAAGCCCGGAGGAGGAAACGGCCAGATTCGATATCGATCTCCATCGGCTGCCGAACTCTTAGATGCGCAGCAGCAAGTTCAGATGGAGAAAGCTCTGAAGAGAAATAGGCAGCAGGAGTCCTGGCCTGACAAGATCCAGAAATGGCGTGGCCCCATACTATTGGTTTCGGTCCCTCTCCTGCTCATCTCCTTTGTTCTCTTTCTCATGCCCGCCAGTTCCCCTTCAGATTCCATCTCCCGCAAGTTCTCACCCGACTTCCTGTCTAAGCGATATGCGGTCATCTTCGATGCCGGCAGCTCTGGCAGTAGGGTCCACGTGTTCTGCTTCAATCAGCAGCTCGATCTGGTTCCAATGGGCCAAGATCTTGAGCTTTTTCTGCAGGTAATTTTGGTGCTTTCTATCTTTTGCCTGTCTCAGTTGTGCCATCTGCATTTTACTCGATCAATTTATGCATTTGATTTGAATTTACTCCTGAGTCTATGTTAAAGTGATCGGGTTCAGTCCATGTTTGGGGTGATTTTGGAATCAGGGATTACATACTTATTGTAAGTTCATTTAACAATAATGCTGTAGTCCCGACTGGCAACACATGGTTATCTAGTTTCTATTTAAATGAGAAACAAATTTCGTTCAGTTAGAATATCTTCTTTCTTGATCTGATAACTTGGGCCTCAGTTTTAATCAACCAAAGCCTGATATATACTGGTGGCTTAACTTAAATGATTCTTTAGGTACTCTATATTTTTATGCATCAGCTATCTATGTGTATTTGTTGCCAATTTCCACTCTATATATGTTTTCTATCTGTATGATCTTCACATGTCTAGATTGATTTTGGTCTTGTAGAGAAAACCAGGTCTGAGTGGATATGCAAAGGACCCTGAGGCTGCTGCAAATTCACTCTCAGATCTCCTTGAAAAAGCACAAGCAGCAGTTCCCAAAGAGCTGCGGTACAACACGCCGGTCAGAGTTGGGGTAGGGAATTTTGGGCATTATTGGCACAAATAAATAAATGTAAAAAATTTTGTTTATTTTTGCATCTGTGAAAACTGAATTGCAATGCTGATGTTCATGCAGGCTACTGCTGGGCTAAGGCAATTGGAAGGCGATACATCGGATAGAATATTACAAGCAGTAATACATCCTCTTAGAATTTCTTATAAGATTACAATTTTATCTTCTTTTTTTTTTTTTTTGGTACAGCAGTGATGTTACACTTCTAAACTCCTGCCAGGTGAGGGACTTTTTGAAAAATAAAAGCTCCCTTAAGTCCCAGGCTGACTGGGTCACAGTTCTGGATGGAAATCAGGAAGGTGCTTATCAATGGGTATGTTATGTTCCTCTATGCATCTGAGCCTTCTGAGCTTAACTTGTAACATGTCCGTTATTACTGAGTAAGGGTTTGGGAGTATTTACGAATGACAACAAGCATAAACATAAGTGTGTCCAGTGAAATCATTGTTTCAGTGTACATCTAATTAGTTGTTTAATACTTCTGCCTTTATAGGATTCTCAAGAAAACAAAGTGGAAAGAGGATATAATCTAAAAGAACAATTCGGTATATAAAAATCTTGTGATCCTTGAGTAGATTTTAGACAACTGATAATGGCATCTAGAAGTCAGTGAGTGATCTGTACTCTTGTCATGTTAGGTGCTCTTATTTGAAGCATTTGCAGTGGAAATAGAAGAGAAGAGAGAACGAAAGTTTATGCTTCTGACTTCAATAAGGCATTTCTTTGTAGAAAGGAGAATCAAGTTCATAGAAAAACATAATCTATGTGATCATTTGCCAAGATTCTATAGAAATGTTATGTCATAGCTCTCAGAGAACCTAGTGAACCGACAGTCTATTCCAACCATAAGATGGCACAATGATGGTAACAAACTTTGGAAAAATATAATCGTGTTCCTTTTTTCTTACAAATCCTTCTTCAGGATTTAAATCATGATTGACATTACTAAACTTGGCACATGAATAAAATTGTAATACTGAGGATATGGTCAATGACTACATTCTCAATTCTTTGGCAAATAAAGTTGAATATCTTTTCAGTCTTCTCACAAGTAGAACTTGGACTGTCAGAAGTTTCCGTATTTGTGTTAGATGTCTTTTGTTCAACTAGTAGTCAACATTGAATAGATTGTCGCCTTTCTTTTGAGGGTTTTATCTGTGAATCTAGAGTCTCTGTTAGATGAAAGCATTACACACTTTGACTTTTGTTTTCCAGAATAACTTCAGAAGTTAAAAGGATGTCTACAATTTTTCTTGTTTATCTGTGTGGATTAAATACATGCATGCATCATCCATTCCCATGTTCTTTAGAGATTTCCTTGAGATTAGTTATTCTTTTGTAAACTTTTGGCTTATGGGTGCAAGTTCTATAACTATTAATTTATGCATAATAATCTGTATGAGAAACAATTTGTGGACTTAATGGTTGGACGTCGGAAAATGAAAAGTTAAAGCTTAGCATTTCCCTGTAGAAACAGGTGAAAGAAGTCAAAAAAGATGATGCAAGGCCTTAAACTGTTTACCAGAGAATGCTGAAGAAGCATAAGAAACTTTGCAAAGCTCAGACATATATAGTACTATCTAAATAAATGAAATTAGTAACCGATTCCCGAAGCTGTGCACTTAACACCAATGTAGATTTCACTAATATTGGGTGATTACATAGACAAAAAAGACTTCTATTTTATATAAGTAGGTAAGATTGGATACATTATTTCACCGATCTTAGAATTCAGCTGACCGCTATGTTTTGAAATGGAGAGAATACTATGACAGACTTCCCTAGGAGAAACAATTTCTCCATCCCACCTAAGATCATGATTCTTATAAAGAGTTCTATTTTAGAGTAATTTTTTCTATATAATTTTAGTCTATTGCTTTTGATAAAAGATCTGGTCTTTAAGAATCGTTGAGGTTGATCTTCGAAGTCCTGATTTTATCCACCACAGAGAATAAGGCAACAGGTCATGCTCTGTGGATTAGATTAGACGTGTATAGAGTAACTAACTAACTGAGTCTAATTTTCAATCCCTAATTGTAAGATAAGTGTCAGAAATGGAGAATGAAAAGTAAATTGTGTATAATTAAAGATATCGAGTCTCTAATATATAGAGATGGATAACAAAGGATAAGTACAATTGAGTGATCTACCTACCAACATAGCTATCACAATAACAAGAAAGATATAGTGATATATATATAATACTAACAAATCTTTTATCTTCTAACGAAAAGCAATACTAACAACCTGTTCGTATACGCTAGAGACTAGAGAAGAAGAGGATGTACTCAATAAATGCGTCACGAGCATGCAATAAAAAAGATAAAATGGGGAATATTGTTGTAATTTGCGCAGATGGATGGTGAATGGACCAAATCCTACAGGTTTTATGTTTTCTTTGTTTGGGACAATGATTTTGCAAAGTACTAGAACCTCAGAATCTTCTGAGTTAGTGGCTTGTCAGTTTTTTCTTCCTTCCATTTCATTGGTGTTGTCGGATATTATGCTCCTCTACTACTTCGAAGTACCAATATAATTAATGAAAGACGAGCTTGATGGATCTAGCTCCAGTTGTCTTCACTTTCCTATGACCTCTGTGTACAGTTGAAACATATGGAAGTACTCAAAGAAAGTGATTTGAATGCTGAAAAAGTGATGGCCTGGTTGCTGATAAAAGGGGTAGGGATGAGAACAGTTAGAAACCTGGATTGGATGGCTTCACTATCATTATTACTATCTGTTGCTTTAGCTGAGGCAGATTCTGGTGGACAACCATCTAAGAAAGATAGCCTTTTTGAGTGTACAACATGGCTGTTTCTTGATAATCTTTGCACAGAAATTAAGCTGCTGATTTCTGGAGCCTTTTCTGTTTGTCGAAAATATGTTCTGCAGGATGATATTAAGCAAGTGTTGAACTAGTGGAAGGGGAAAGAGAGTTTTGTGAAAAAATTAGAGCATCTAGATGGCTCCATACTACTTGATACGGGTAATTTGGAGATGGGGAGAAGTACAAGATCCTAGATTGGAGAAATTAGTGAGAAGTATTGTAGGACTTTCATTTTTCCTTTTTTATGTCTTGTAAGATTCTTGGATGCATTTCTCATAAAGTCTGGTACTAGATAGGAACTTCCCGTACTTCAATATGGGTTTTATCACTTTATTTCATAAACTAAACCTCTAAAGATCTAGTTGTCTATATTTGACTAAAAAATGCACCGTGGTTTACTTATCTGGAGTTGGTTAGATTGGAGAAAGTATATGTTGAATACTCAGGGTTTGGAGCCTAAGCAATGGAATTTGTGGTGTATGATTAGTCAAAGTAGCATGTGTTTAGATTAGATGCAATGAGGTAAGCTGTTTCGAATACACGAGAGCACATAAAACTATCACACCCCTAAAAGTGACTGAGGAACCCCTAAACCATTATATAGCCTCCAACATGCTCACTTAAGGACAAAATATTTTTACTCCTGGTATTGCAAACTTCCTGAGACAACGTAGAAAAAATGTCTAGACAGATATGACAACCTGCTAAACAAGGACTTAAATAGAAATAGAGCAGATTTTATCCTTATTTTGTTTTCTATCTAGTCACTGCAGCTGGGAACATGTTCAGAAATTGTTATATCTTTGCAGGTTACCATTAACTATCTGTTAGGAAATTTGGGGAAGAAATACTCTAGTACTGTTGGAGTGGTCGATCTTGGGGGTGGTTCTGTGCAGATGGCATATGCCATCTCAGAGTCAGATGCTGCAAAAGCTCCAATGTTATCAGATGGAGAGGACTCTTATGTGCAGCAAATGTATCTCAAGGGAAGAAAATATCATCTCTACGTTCACAGGTCTGTCCTTGGTGATGTTGCATCTCCGTTTCCTTTTGTGCTTTTTGTGAGAGAGTTTTATTCCAATATGCCCTTTTTGCCCTATCTTTTGGAATGATGGTGGTCTATAATTTATTGATATCAGATTTCTTTTGCTTTAGTTCTGATCATACGAAATTAATGAATAATTTGTATTCCATTCTCTTTCTGATGGGGTGATTGTTCTGTACTTGCAGTTACCTGCACTATGGTTTACTGGCTGCTCGAGCTGAGATTTTGAAGGTTGATCAAGAAGATGATAATCCATGTATATTGGCGGGATATAATGGTCTGTCCAGGTTTCTGGATGCTGCATTATTTTCTCTTGCTCTCTTGCTTTTCCTTTGACTTTCCTGTTCAATGAAATACCACCTTCTAACAAGTTATGGATGAAAGATGCGGCACTAAAATAATATTGTTGAGATATTAAATGATTACCTCTTTAACAACTTAAATTTTTAGATGATGTGAATGTTTAACATGGTATCAGAGTGAGGCCAAACAAGAGCTTTTGAGTTCGAAATTCATTGCCATCCATTTATAAAAAAAAGGTTTCACGTGTAGGATTTGTAGGGGGCACATTAAGATATTAAATGTTAAATCTCTCTAATAATTTAAGCTTTTAAATGAGGTGTTCATTTAACAAATAAAAAATCCTAATTATAAGAAATTTCATGAAAATATATCTTGCTAAACATTTTGGGTCCTCTAAGCTAGGATTCTCTACTGTATCAAGATACCAGTATAATCGGGTTGCTGTGTCAAAAGAGGGGAAATATAATGAGACGAGGCGGGCCAATGTGGTCACAAACATCCAGTAGGGGTGGTTGAAGCCACTTTTTGGTTTTCTTATGTTTATATTGCTATTCTTTTTTCACCCCTGTCTCAGAACTCGGTCATGTGGTTGTCTATGAAAAAAGAGGAGGATTAGGTAATGAAGCTATGCATTGCCTTCGCATGCTGGTTTTCTCCCCAGATATGTGCTTTAAACCTTGAAACTAGCTAACTTTATGTGGTTCTCCTCTCTTTTACTCTCAGTATCTTTAGTTATGGTTGAAGGTGCTCATCATGCCAATTGCCTGTGGACCAAATATATGACACTTTGCATATGCATGTGTCTGGTCTGTCCATGAAACGCTGATTTTCTGCAGGAAAAAAGTGCTTTTCTTATCGGCTTTTCTGTTGCATTTTGCTATTTATTCAAGTTACACATATATATATATATATATATATATACAACCCCAAATGTGCCTGTTTCTTATCGGACACAACAAAAATATAGCTATTGTAAGTTTCTAGGGATATTGGGCTTTGAAGACATTTTCATAATCTCAGCCCCCTCATCTCTAGACATATGACAATGCATATCTACTAGTCAGGGTGACTTTTTTCTTGAATGCCTTAGCATACGTATAATTGATTTTTGTTGTATGACATATGATATTAAACTAACAAATGATGTTGTCTGGAAGGTTATGGTGTTAATTTCTTCCCTAGAAAAGTAAGTGCAACATATATCATTAGTTGAAATATAAACTTTTGCTATATTTGCAAAACATATGGAAGAGGGGGCAATTTGGTCGTCTTTGTTTGTTGAGCAAATTTTACATATATCTTGTTTATTTTAGGTTCTTACAAGTATGGCCAAGCAGTTTATAGGGCTTCAGCTCTACCATCTGGTTCCAGCCTGAGCAAATGTAGAGAAGTAGCTATCAAGGCTCTGAAAATCAATGAATCATCATGCACCCACATGAAATGTACGTTTGGGGACGTGTGGAATGGTGGGGGAGGGGATGGCCAGAAGAATTTGTTTGTTGCTTCATTTTTCTTTGATAGAGCTGCTGAGGTAAATATTTGTTTTGCAATTAGATGCTTGAAACAGTTTGTGAAGCGCTGGTTACTAGTTTGTGACCCTTCTTGGCATGAAACTGTCTAAATTCATTTATTTCTTAAATATATAGGCCGGATTTATTGACCCAAACTTGGCTGTTGCAAAAGTTCATCCAGCTGATTTTGAGGATGCAGCCAAACGGGCTTGTCAAACTAGTCTCGAGGATGGCAGTTCTGCATTTCCTCATGTGGAACCAGAAAACCTGCCATACTTGTGCATGGACCTTGTATACCAATTTACATTGCTTGTTGACGGCTTTGGTGAGAAAATTGCATCCATATTTCGGCAAACCATATTTACGACTTGTTTACCCATCTGTGCTACAAGCAAAACCATTGATTTCTGTGTGTTTGTACGACAGGTCTTGATCCGTGGCAAGAGATTACTTTGGTGAAAAAGGTCAAATATCAAAATTCTTTGGTTGAAGCTGCATGGCCATTGGGCAGTGCAATTGAGGTTGTGTCATCTATGGTCTAACCCTAATATTTTAGGGTGTGCGCCCAGCACCTGCTGTTGAGCCACCAGTGCATTGTCTACACTCTTCTATTGGTCATGAGTATAGCTTTGAAAGTGAACGTGGCCATGAAGGTCTAGCACAGATTTCTCCTGCTTCATCTTAAATGGAGTTTGGTTTACAAATAAAGATTTGAAGCTAACTTAGGATATAGTTTAAGCAAAGATGATATATCATCAGTTACAAAAATTGTACTCCTGGTAAGTTTAAGTTTATCATTTTTTGCCATGATGTTGAAGGCACCAAACTCCTATATGAGCTTAGTATTTTGCAGTGTTTAAAGTAGCTTGAATGTCTGGACAAGGATGGATGTACGCAGTTAAGCGGACATCCTTGCTGTCGTAGTCTTCATTTCAACGGAGAATAATAATGTTTCCGTATTAGATATTTTTGCTAGAGTAATGCCAATGTTCCAAATTTAATTGACCGTTTATGTACTTTACTCTTTTTTTCTTTTCTTTTCCTTTTGTGGTTAAAAGTAAATTTCATTAATGTAAAACACGTCGTACAAATACAATATTGAAGGCAAGCCTCCAAACAGCAGAACAAAAACATGAAAATTATGTCCGTTTAATTCAGCACACAGCTGTATACTAATCTGTGTTCCTCACTGTTTATATGCTATTTTTCATAATCAATATTTAGCTACAATCTGTAGTGGTGGTATAAGATTTAAACCTAATAGTCTATTTCTGACTTGGTTCATTACAATATGAACAAGAATTAAAGGAGTACTATATGGTTGTTCGAATCCACGCAATTTTCTTTCTTTCCACAAATGATAAGACAAGTAAAATAAGTAAAGCTCAACATGAAGCGTTAAGTAAATGACTCCCCCTCCGCTTCCAATTTGAGTAAGGCCATTGAAGTCTTACTCGCCTTGGCTAACCCTCAATCAAGGCATAGAATAAGCGCAATCAAAGAATAAACAACGGTGCATTTCCTCCGTATCCATTCTAGAAAGAGTGCACTGGCCCCCAAGATTTATCCAACGTGGAGAGTCGCTCCTAAATGGCCAACTATAAAATAAAAGAAGTCCTTAGTATCTTGACACACCCAGTCATCAATGTGGTGCCTATGACACTCCGGCGTGAAGAGTTGGAGCGCAGACGCACTGCATGAAGTTGTGGATGTAACGGCAGGAGCATGCCTATAATCTACCTAACCTCAAATCGTCTAGATGCTGGCCATATCCATTCTTCTTCATGAATCACCAATTGAAGCATAGCTCGTTCCTGTAATCCTACTACTAATGGACCCCTTGGGTGCCTATGAATGAGCATACCAAGTGAATATGTACCGTGGGTCCTGCAATAATAGAATCCGACTCCCATCATCTACTTATGTAGATGCGTTCTTTGACAATTAATATTGCTTAAATTTAAATGAAATCAATAGATTATAGGCATATTGTGTGTATATAATAATCATAAAATATGCTTGTGAGTAGATTTTTCAATTTAAGGGTAACTGGAATGATTTTTGCACTGATTCTACAGAAAATAAGTTATTGTTGTTAGTAACGCTAGAAAATTTAAGTTATTACACCTCGTGCATGATCTGATGTGATAGAGGGTAATTATGTATGTATTAAACGATTCAATACTAGTGGGAGTAGGATACGGACGATGAGTTTATACTTAATGTAGAGCAAGAGTAGGAATGACAATTTAATTCGAACCGGTGAAAACCCGCCCCAAATCCACGCTGAATGGACCAAGTTCGGGTCTGAAAAATGAAATCCAAGGTGGGTCTCAGGTCTTAATTCCCTCCCGGATCCAAGACCCTTCCTGAATCCGCCTCGGTATATAATTATTATTATTTTTTTAATTTTATAAATAAATATGTATTTTAATAGAACTTGCCCTAATCTTTATCCTTCCCCATTGGCATTCCCAGCCACCCCCAATCCCTCTTTCTCACCTTCTCATTCTCTCTCTCAAATCGTTTCTTTTCTCTCTCCCCCCATTTTTCTCCTTTGTCTCTCAATCTTTCTCCTTTTCTCTCTCGCCATCTCTCTTTGCTCTCCCGATTTTCTTCTTTGTTTAGTTTTCTTTCTCTTGCTTCGCCTTCGCCATCTCGATTTGTTGGTCTCACGTCTCGCCGTCTCGCTTGCTATCTCTCGTTGCTGCCACTTCCCTAACTTCTCTCACGAATCCGCCCTGATGGGTTTTTTAGTGGGGCGGGGTCTCGAATCCACCCCAACCCGCCTCATACCAGCCCTGCTGCCACCCTTAAGCAAGATTGAGTAATCAATTCAACGTCATGAAATATGAAAGAAGGTTTGAAAGAGAAAAGAGAGGGAATTACATTTTTGGCATCAAAGTACATAAGTCTTGTAAATATGATAGTATATAAAGGGATTCAGTTGCACAATACATACTTTGATTAACTCTTTAACTAAAGGCCATGTAAGGAGTATGTGGCCGTAAAATTGGCATCAAAGTACATAAGTCTTGTAAATATGATAGTATATAAAGGGATTCAGTTGCACAATACATACTTTGATTAACTCTTTAACTAAAGGCCATGTAAGGAGTTAGTGGCCGTAAAAAAATGAGAAAGAATCGCATTTTTTGTACTAACTATAGGATTATTTGCATAGTTAATATCATACTTTTTTAACTTACCAAAAATAATATTATATTTGATCCCACTTATATCCTACCATATTAGATGCCCAAGAGAAGGGTGAAGAGAGTTATTTCATGATCATCGTGGGGTCATTTGCTTGTGTTATGGACAAGAAGAAGATTTCATCTTTGCAAGTTGTGCTTAGAAGCCCTATGCATAGGCTGTGATTATGGAGAAATGAGCATAAAATGTAAATAGAAAAATCGTATTTTTTATCTCATATAGTAAAAAAATTTCCACTTTTAATTTCGTATTTTGCAAATTAATATTTTTTCTCATAAAATTAAAAAATATTGTAAAGTAGTTTCAAAACCTAATGTATTTGGTTGTACGAAATTAATGCATAGAACTACATCCACCCCTTTTTCAATTCTATAGAATAAAAAATATTAATCTCGTAAAGTATTGTTCATTTTAAAAATGCGAAACTAAAAACACTACACTCATGTCCTATAAAATTAAAAATATAATTTTTTCAATATAAATTTAATTAAAATAATTTTATTTATATTTGTCTTTCTATCATAAATAACTATTATTTATTTATATACACTTAGAGTTAACCTATTTTATTACATTCAATTAGTTATTCATTTTATTTTATTTAATATAAAAAATTAAAATATATAGAAACGTGGAGTATATTTGAGCGCCTATTCTATTTTTAATATATGTGAAACGGAAAATAAATTGAAAAGACATATTTAAATATTTAAAATCAATGGAATTTTGTGTTGCTTCATATTGTTCTCTCGACTATCGTCCATCTCTGATTCCTCAACCCTAACTTGTTTTCTTCTCCAATTTCTCGATTCTGTGAAAACAGGATCTTCGTCAGCATAGCATTTCCGCTCTGTGATCGCTGAAACCCTAGAAGAATACCGCCAATTGAAGATGGCCATTGCGAGAACGGGAGTTTTTGTAGACGACTATTTGGAGTGTGAGCTATCATATCCTGTAGTCTACAATAATAAATTAAGGAAAAAGGATTACGCAAAATTGATTGAATTCTGAACTAGAATATTGTTTGTGTATGTAAAGATTCGAGCACGCTGCCGGCGGAGCTTCAAAGGCTTCTCAATACCATCAGAGAACTGGATGAGCGGTCTCAAGGTTGCCCATTTTTCCTATTTTCCAGGTGCTGCTATATTATGTCAAATCTTCTGCAAATTATAACGAACCTTTTACCTCTGTCTGTGTACAAATGTGAAAAAAGCAATGATAAACCAGACAAGGCAGCAAACTAAATACTGTCTGGGTTTGGCATCTCAAGGGGGCGCCTTCTCTAGGAAAAACGAGGAGGAAGAGGTTTTTGATAAGCTTCGCAAGGATATTGAGGCAAACCAGGACAGCGCTCTCAGTCTCTGCACCGAGAAAGTTCTACTGGCCAGACAAGCTTATGATCTTGTAAGTGCCTAGTTAGTAGTACTACTCCAGAAACTTATCCTTGTTTATGGGGTTCATTTGGGGTTATATTTTGTATTGGTTCCTCTTCTTGTGTTGAAATTTTGTTGTTGTTGAATTGACTGGACATAAGAGCGATTCTGTTAATCCATGTGCATAAGTATTATTTAATGATATTTATTTGCAATGTAAGCATGGTTGGAGAAGGTAAATACCATGATGCACTTCTAGGTTGCCAATTAGCTAATTGATGATGTTGTGGTACCTGAATCATGTAGTAGTAGTACACAATTGATTGTATTTCTGCTACCTGATATAGCTTGATGTAAGTTTTAGCTGGAGATATCTGGTAAACCCGGCTGCCATCATGTGAAACTGCTTAACAATCATGTTTACTAGTGTTAGCTCAGAATGTCTCTCCCCTGTCTTCAATTTATGGTGTTTGTTTCTTGCTAATATTGGTCTGATGCCAGAGCTTGAAATATTAATACATATATGCTTTCATTTGCTAATTGTTTGCTTTTCTTAGGGGTCTGTGAGATGGGAGGGGGAGAATAGCTCCTCAGTCTCTTGTATCTTCTTAGACATGACAACATGGTATGCCCATTATTTTAGTTATCCTTCTATTCCACCAGCTGATTGTTTGCTTGTCTGTAACTTTCCTTCAGATCGACAGTCACATAAAACGCCTTGATGAGGATCTTAACAACTTTGTCGAAGATCTCAAACAAGGTGCACTAACTCCTTGGCTTTACATTTAGATTATATTGTTGCTTATGATAACCAGCAAGAGGGTTATAATGGTATTCAAATTCACCAAGCAGATATAATTGCCAGATTTATGTGACAAGTTGTGTACTCTTCTTGAATTTCAAGGTCTTGATTCTTATTTCTATGGACAATGTTAGATTGGTTGTAACCTTTGGTGTTCTTCTTTTTTCTTAATTTTGTAAGATATATGAGCACTCATCTTACATAATACTATCTCTGTCTCAAGTTAACTGCTCCATTCCAATTGTTGCCACTTAAGTTGAGTACTTTTTTCTGTTTCAGATGCAATATTATAAATGAATTAATGAGCAGAAACAGGACAATAGACTTGGGACACCAAGAGTAGCTAAATATGCAACAAAAAGTATGTGAACAATTTAATGGCATCCTTATTTCAATGTATCCTTTCCTTTTATCCACCATGAAGGTCAGCAAGGCAACCGACTGATGATCCACAAACTCTTTGATGCATAGTTTGCTGAGTGTATAGCTTGTAGCCTAACAAAGGCACCATCGTGTGCACAGGGAAATGCCCAATGCTGAATTTTTGTCAAAAATATGGAGTCTTATGTTCTTTGTATAGTATAATTCCTTATTCTGGTTCTTGCAGAGGGAAAGATAGCACCAGATGAGCCAGCTGTGCTTCCACCATTACCTCTAGTTCCTAAAAGTGAAAAACGCAAATTACTTTATGGAACACCTCAATCAAAGAGGATAGATTACAAGGACAGGGATTGGGATCGGGAGCGTGATAGAGATTTTGAGCTCATGCCTCCTCCTGGCAGCATTAAGAAAGACTTTGCTTCTCCCGTTGAGCTTGATCAACCCATTGATCCAAATGAACCCACTTACTGCGTTTGTCATCAGGTCCTTTGTTAATTCTTTCCATAATTTCTGGTTGTCAATTCTCTCGAGTATTTTGTATGAAGCTACTGAATCATTGTATACTAAAGCTATTCTCATCTTACAGGTTTCTTTTGGTGATATGATTGCCTGTGACAATGAAAACGTAAATCCAATTTCCCCTTCCTTCTTTGCCCCACTTCTTGTAGCTTCTTTTTCATTATTTCCCCTTTATGCACCATTTACATTCAAAAAATGAAATAAAGATTTCTTGAATGCTTGGAGCAAGACTGGGGTACTTCTCAGCAACTTTCAAATAGTAGTTGAATCATCTTCTTCCATTGGAACAATGGCAAGGGGTAAGTTATTCATATCGTGTGAAGGGTGAAAACAGCTTCCTGGATATAGGTAGCTCATAGAACTTTGTCTTTGCATTGCCATGCTAGTCATGCACTATTAGCTATATTGATGGTTTTGTCTAGTCAAGTGTTGACTGATAGGGTTAACCCAATACTTATGAGAAGCTTCAATCTCAACATTTGTACTTTACTAAGTTAAGCTTTTTGTTGACAGTGCCAAGGAGGTGAATGGTTTCATTATGCTTGCGTTGGCCTGACTCCTGAGACGAGATTTAAAGGAAAGTGGTATTGCCCGACCTGCAGACAATTACCACACTGATGCTTGTCTGGGTAAGTAAATGGTTGTGTTATGAATATTTTGGCTGATGCTATGGAGGCAAGACAGGAATATAATGTGTTCAAAAGAATTTGTATTCTGCATGCCAACGTAATGCGTGACACGCATGTGAAATTGCTCTAGTGGATGAAGATCGCACGAATTTAGTAGGGTTTTCACTTCTGTAAGAATGGAGGACATTTGTTTACTTTTTTATTTAATAGAAATGATGAATGGCTTATTATGACCAGTAGTATTCATTGAGACACTGATTCTCGGTTCATTAACTTTAGTAAGCTTGACTTTTTGAAGTTTTGCATCAGTGGAGCCCTTCAAATTGTAGTCTGGAGAATTACATATTCTGGATGTACGATGGTTAATTTAAATTAACAGTTAACAATATTATACATGATCTTAATGTTTTTATTTCCATGCCTTCTTTTCATGATTCATCGCAAGAGTTGAGAGACTTTTGAGTTGACTCACTCGATCTACACCATCTATAAACTGGTCGGTCGTACCTCCCACTCCCACTATTATTGAATCCTTTAATAGTTGGAGGGAGATGAGACCATAACTAGTTATGGGAAGGAAGAAGTTGATTTACAAGTTACAATATTGTATGATGGACCGACTCAACCTAAGTTACAATGATAACACCAAAATTAAAAAATTCTCTTTTTTCTTCTTCTTCTTCTTCTTCTTTTTAATATATATAATTGGCCAAGAATGACTTTTTGCGTTTGAGGAATTTTGGATGATTGAGGTAATAAAATTTAATGATGGATATATTGTAGATGTACCCTTCAGCTTTGCAACATTAAAATTTCACTCCTTTCTTTAAAAACTAGTAAAAGTTATTTCTGTAATGATTATTTTCTGATGGAAATTCATTACATAATTTACTTTTTTGGTATAAAATTTGTGAAAAGTAATCAACTTGGGTGTATATATTTTATAGCAGAAAGATTACTAAATTTATAAGAATCAATTTTGTAAATATAAATTATGAGTATCCAATTTACAGAACACGGCTTAATCTTTACTTACTAAACTTTGGGTGGGTTTGGTAACTGGACATTGCAAAGGCAGAGAGAGAGAGAGAGAGAGAGAGAGAGAGAGCTATATGTATGATACTCATTACAATTTAGATTGAATTCTGCAACACAGACGACACAGGATAGGTTATGGTGAATAGCCTCCACAGATGAGAGATATCCACACTACAAGCGCGCTCCATTTTGTGTGATGTGATGTCTTAAGAGACTGAGCTGACCGATGAGATGACCTCCACAATGCTTCTTTTCCGTGCCATCCCACTCTCTTAACTTGACATCCAACAACAAGAATGAAAACATTCTCAACAACTCCAAATAATTTGTTTCACAATCATCAATATAGAAAGAAACATAAGATCACTGATCCTCACCTTGCTTTTGTAAATTTAAGCAGCATATATAACTTCCAGGTGGTAATAATATCATCTAACACTCTTCAGAAGACCTTTTTCTGAGAATTAGGCCTTAACAAGCTCCTCCTTCACCCCGTAAAGTACGGATGCAGCAAAAACACTCTGTACGGATCATTTTAATGATTGCATCAAGTATACCTGCGTTATAACGAATTCTAATCAACAATTTCAACACAGAGAGGAGATACTCAACATTTTTTAAACAAATATGGTAATACCAAGAATGATATATGTTATCAACAAATACTTTACTAATCTGAATATCTTAACGCCAAATTTCCACCAATTTCCTGCTTCGCTTGAAGTCTTGATTGCACACTACCAAACTTTTTAGATGGAGAAAACTTTAACAGGAAAACAATATTTTGCCACCTTTTTGGTTGCTCAATTGGCTGGATTTTGTCTAGGGTTCCACAGACCGTGATTGCTTTAGATTTCACATTCCATCAAGTTGACAATGGAGATGATATTCCATGAAACAGGTTTCAGTTGACTGCCATATCACTACTAGTTCTTGCTACCAAAGCTGATACAGAAGTGTTCACAACTGCGCATGCTGGAAGGACAGACTGGGGGTATAATTACATAATCACTTAGCTATGCCTTTCAAGACACAAGGATAAAAATGGCAAAATTGCAACTTTAGAAACCTCTGAATGCGGCCAAAGCAAGCCAACATCGAAAATGTACCCGGCAGTTCGCAACCCTGAAAGCAAAGTGATAGTGGTTATTGCATAAAATCAGTCATGAGGAGGAAGAAAACATGAAAGCTAGACTTAGATCTGGTAAGAAGGACATGTATGATTCATTGTTTGATTCCTCCGAAAGTAAAATTCTAGGAATTATAAGACAATCAGGTCAAATTAAATAATCGACACTAATAAACAAAGACCTCTTTCTTGGAGTATATTGAGGTAAAATTGCAGGCATTAAAATGAAAAAAAATACCACTTCATGGTCCATTTCCAGTTAGAAAATGGCAATCTCATGGCAGCTGCAAAAGCATCCTATTGGAGTCCAGCAAGGTGAGTGCAGATAGTTACTATCCTCTGTATTGGTTGTTCCAAGTTACCAATAATCTTTACATGAACACAATCCATTCTGAAAATGGTGGAAGCGGTATGCATCACGGACAATAATAGTTCGATCAACAACCTTTGAGACAAACTTAATCCAATTATGGCAATCATTACAAACACGCAGATTCTTCATAACATGCAAGGGAATCATATTAGACAAACTTAGAAGTCCAAAAACAACAGCCAACTTTTCGCTGTGAATATATGCAGTTGGATCCTTCTGCCCCAGCTCTAGATCATTCCATAAGCTACTTCGGTCTTGAACATAACCAAGTGCAGCTAACCTGTTGTTTAGAACCTCCAAGTACTTGTGAATGTCATCTGCAAGAGGATGGAGTCTATCACCAGCATAAAATTCATGGATTGAATTCTTTACTTCAATCCAACTCCGACCAGGCTCTTTCTTCACACCTCTGTCTCTCATGAGTCTTCTTGCTTGATCCCGATTGTCCCATTTACCAGTAACAGCATACATGTTTGACATGAGAACATAAGTAGCGGAATCTGTAGGTTCTAGTTCTAAAAGATGCCTTGCTGCAAATTCACCAATTTCTGTATTCCTGTGAACTGTGCAGGAACTTAAGAGGGTCCTCCAGACCATTGCATCTGGTACAATTGGCATAGACTCCACAAATGCTCTTGCACGGGAAACTTGACCGGCCCTCCCAAGAACATCAACCACACAGGCATAATGTTCTTGTCTCGGTACTAAGGAATGTTGTTCACGCATGGATCTGAAGTAATTCAGCCCCTCCTCCACCAATCCTACATGGCTACATGCTGCCAAGACCCCTACATATGTTATATGATTTGGCTTCATTTGCAACAGTGTCATATCCTCGAACAGTTCTATAGCTTGCCTGCCATATCCATGTTGAGAATATCCTGTAATCATAGCATTCCATGAAACTTCATTTTTCTCAGGCATCTCCGTGAACACCCTCCTGGCACCATTAAGCCGTCCACATTTTGCATACAATGTGATCAATACATTACATACTTCTATCTCACAATCATAACCTGTTTTAATTGTTCTGGCATGAATTTGCTTTCCTAGATTTACATTCGTTAAATTTGCCGCTGCACTAACAGCAGAGCCATATGTGAACATATTAACCTCCTCTCCAGCTTGAATCATTTGAGAAAAGACCTTTAGTGCTTCCTCGCTCTTTCCACTTTGTGCAAATCCTGATATCAATGCATTCCATGAAACATTATCTCTAGCATACATTTTGTCAAATGCTAAGTGTGCCTCCAGAGTACAACCACATCTAGCATATAAACATACAAGTGCATTTCCAATTGAAATATCTGAAGAATAACCAGAGACAATCGACTGACTATGAATTTGACGTCCCTGTTTGAGAGCTTGAATTCCAGCGCATGCACTTATAGCACTTGCCAGCCCTATGTTATCTGATAGAATTCCTCGTTCTTGCATTTCTTCAAAAAGTTTAAGAGCTTCGTCAAACATGTCATGTTGAGCATATCCAGCAATCATAGCTGTCCAGGAAACAATATCGTCTTCATTAAGACGTCTGAATATTTTCAGGGCTGTCTCCAATTCTCCATGTTTGGCATACATGTCTATAAGCACGCTGCAGACATACACATTTGGATGGAACCCAGTTTTTATCACTTGAGTATGAACTTGCTCACCTAGATCAAGTGCTCCAACAGAAGTACATGTTCTAAGAATACTAGGGTATGTGTATTGATTAGGCTGCAGACCCAAAATCTGCATCTGTGAGTAAATATTGAATGACTCTTGGAGATTGCCTATCTGCCCATATGCTACTAGCATCACATTCCATAGCACCACGTTATCTGTTTGAGTTGCGACGAAGAATTTATGGGCTGTTTTAATATCAGAGCATTTTACATAGAGGTCTAGCAGAGAACCCTCTATGATGATATCTGAGCACATGCCTGCCTTGATTGCATATGAATGCAGTTGCATTCCCTTATGAAGAACCCCAATTGATGAACATGTGCCCAAGAGACAAGCAACTGTAACACTATCAGGTTTCAAGGACTCACTGTGCATTTTCTCAAATAACTGGAGAGCTTTCTCGTTTGATCCTTGCATAGCAAAGCCCGAAATCAGAGTGTTGTATGAAACTTTATCCTTACACAGCATTTCACTGAAAATCAGTTCAGCAAATGTTAAATTCCCACATCTAGAATATAGTGCAATGAGAGAGTTGCACACAAAAAGTTCTGATGAAAAACCCCACTTGAAGATCAGAGCGTGAAGTTGCTCCCCAAGTTCATACAAGTTTATCTTGGTACAGGCACTTATAACACTTGAAAAGACATATGGAGTGGGGAATACTCCTAACTTTCGCATCTCACTGTAAAGATGGATAGCCTCTACTTCATGACAGCTTTGGGACAAGCCTGATATCATGGCAACCCAAGTAACACTGTCCCTTGTACACATATTTTTGAAAATTTGGATAGCAGAATCCAGAAATTCATTCTTAAGGTACATATCGATCAAAGGATTACAAACGAGTGGGCTTTTACTGAAACCAAGACGGATGCTTTTAGCATGGATCTGTTGAACAAAGTGAAAAGCAACATTAGCACCACTGCAAGCCCGCAGAATATTAGACACAGCACAAATATCAGCAAGCTGACCAGAAATTCCACCAGATTCATGCAACAAAGTTCTCAAATCTTCTCCTTGAAAGTTCTTGGCATCTGGTGAGCATCTGATTTCCAGGCATTTGTCTCGAAGACTTTCACGGTAAGTTGGAGGAGTTCTGTGAATTTCTTGTTGCCAGTCAAAACACAAAACATTACCCTTCTTTAACTCAGAGTGGATTCCAGCAAAGCTGTGGACATTTTCTTCAGTTGGAGCTTCATCAAGGACACAAGACGCTGCACTGCTGCTAAAAGCAGCAAAAGTGGATGTTGGGACCCGACAAGATTGATGCCACTGTAATAATATCCGCAAAATTACACTTAGAAAGGATTTTGAATCTTAATGTACTGTAAAACGACTGCATAGTCTATACAGTTTCAAGGACAGCTGAAAAAATATTAAAGGAATAAATGAAGACAACCTTGTGAAAGAACTTTGATGAAACATTGAGCCATAATCGGTGTAAGGAGAAGTGAACCAACGACTTACGAATCCTTACGGGAACCATCAAGCAAACAACGTGCATTTTAGCACCATCACCCGCTCCGTGGCTCGGGAGCGGGTCCAAACAGTCGCTAGTTTCTGCTGATTGGGACTTGGGAGGAAGAACTAGGAAAAGAGTCTTGCTCATTAAGCACAAAGGCCATTCTGATTATTCCGAAATTTGGTGTCATGGAGTCGCCTAGAGTGAATCATACACAATCTGTCATAAGAAAATCATATACAGCAGCCTTGATGACTATCCTTTATGCACTTAACACTACTCTCTATCCCATGAATGAGTACAGCACAGTCCTCTGCTACTCTCCAGCATAGACTTCAAAATGTGTAAATGTCCTCCGGAGCTTCGGCGCAGGGCGCAAGGTGGGAGACGCGCCTCCTTTTCAAAGGACAGCACCGCCTTGCAGAAAATATCATCAAATTGTTTGTATATTCTAGCAAGAATGAGTCATGACATTAAACAATTAGAAAAAACTACACCATAATCAACATTTTTTACAAAACAAATCAGGGGAAAAAACCCAGAAATTAAGATGAATAGTAGGTGGGACGAACAGAAGATAAAGGGAAGAGAATAAAGAAAGAGAAGGCAGTAGCAGCGGAAGAAAGACGAGAGGACGGTGATGGTCCGGCGCAGATTCAGGTTTTCTCCAATTCTGGTTTTTCTTCGGTTTGCTGGAGGCCCCAGCCCACACTTTTAGGGCTGGGCGAGTTATTTAATTTTTTATTATTAAAAAAAATAAAATTATATTATTATAATTTTTTTTAATTATATAATAAAAATATGACGAGTCGCGATTTCAA
>NC_026153.1:4662137-4670657 GCF_000512975.1 Sesamum indicum
ATACACAAGGATATAATATTTCACCAATTCCATTTCCATCATTTGGTGCATATCGTGACAATGTAGAGTCAAGTTCCGCAACAACATCAAGTCGGTTCGGTGGTGATGAAAATGAGGCGCAAAATGAGCCAATTCAAACTGTGGGCGAGGAAATAAGAAGACCTCGGCGTCAACGCCACAAACGGAATTGTGGAACGGGTGGACATTTTTTGTATTTGTAATTGTATAGTTCATTGTAATTTTTTACAATTATACAAAATAAATAACTATTACATTTGTACCCTTAATTGTAATTTTTTTAATTAATGCATTATTAATTTTATAATTTTTTAGATTTTAATATGTTGTTAAAAATTAATTATATATAATTAAATTATACAAATTTATTTAAACGAAAAAAAAGAAAAAGGCCAAGTCGGGATTTAGAATCACGACACCAAGTCGGGATTTAGAATCACGACACCAAGTCGCGATCTACTCGTCATATTTTTATTATATAATTAAAAAAAATTATAATAATATAATTTTATTTTTTTTTAATAATAAATAATTAAATAACTCTGGGCTTTAGCCTTTGCCAAAACTACATTTTTTATCGGTACGACTGAGGTTGATCAGTGATGTACTCTTATCATCATTTATGACCTTACTGTACTTGATTTCATACAATAAAAAGTTATAGTATTTTTTATTTTCTAGAATAAAAAATTATAGATTTTTTTTTAATCCCAAATGCTATATTCTTTTAGTTTATGGAATTAAATGTGCTAAGTTCGTAAATTATGGGATAAAAAATATAACACCCTCTATTATATGGGACTAAAAATACAAATTTTTCCCGTCTGTGACGTCTTGCAGCACCGTCACCAAGTGTTTCCCTTATTATTTAGAAATTATTTATAATTTTGGATTGGATTATGCAATCATAAAATGAAAATTTAAAATTGACAATTTTAACTTTATTGTATTTTTTAAAAAAGAACACAAATTTAAATTTTATATAAAAAACTTGAGGAGATAAACATTTTTTTTAAAAAAAAAAAATTATAAATTCTCTGCTAGTTTATAAAATAAGTCATGCAGGAGTCTCAAGTATTTTGGTATAGGCATTCAAACAATATATGTATAGGGAAATTCTAATACGAATCGGATTTAGTCAAATTTGAATCAATTATATAATAAATATACGTCACTTATTTTGTAATTAGTTTGATTCGATAAATTAAATTTTTTCATAAACACCATTATTTTAAATATTTAAACTTGAAAATAGGCAATAATAACGTTAAACCACTCTCGTCCGTCCGAATAGGGCAAATATAGTACTAAACCATTCTCGAATTAGACTTGTTAACTGATACTTAAAAGATTTTTTTTTTTTAAATTGTTCATTTTGATGGTACAGAGTAAAAGATGCCATTTTTTTTTTTTAAATTATTAGTGGCAAAATGTGATTTACTCATTCTTTTTTACTTATGTCTGAATAAAATCTTGTACTACAAACTTTTGTCGGCATTTGAACAAGAAACTTTGGATTACTGCATTCGCTATTATGGAGATTAGAAGGACGTTTGGGATTTTTTTCATATTTTTGGTTGTGATGGCTGCTCGTAAGTCTTTCTATAATTTTGTAATTTTATTTGTATCCACTTATGTATATGTATGTATGAATGTACGTATTTTTGAATAAATATGCTTTGATCAATGAGGTCCATATGATGTTCATTGTATGTTTGAAAATTCCAAGTTTAGTTCATGTTAGAGTTGTCAAGTCCAGACAATAATTCTTTAGATTTGTTATGATATTTAACTGTGACTTTATATGAGAAAACTATTGGATTTTTTTTACTATGTAATTCAAAATATCGGTGTTGTTATGATAGGGTTATTTAATGCCTTTTTATTTTCGTAATTTAGATCATTTGGCATTTTAGTCTTTTTAACTTTCTAGTTAGCGTTTTGGTTCTACATCTTTTTAGTTTTAGTAATTTTAGTCATTTTTATAGCTGGACTTCACCTCCACAGGTGATAAGGATGAACTCCGGTGAGAAAAAGGACCGAAATTATGAAAATTGAAAAATATATGACCAAAATGCTACCTATAAAGTTAAACGACAAAAATGCTAATAAGAATGAGTCAATAAAAACAGTAAGCCCAATTTTAAAAGTTCATGTGAAATACACGTACATTTTTCCAGTTAGAAATGTGAACTTCAAGTATTGGAATCACGAAAATATAGTTGGATAATAAAGATTTTCATAGTAAATGGTATCTGGAAATATGATATTTGTATATTGTATAAATACTTGTTATGGACAACTACTTTGTACTAATATGATTTACTGAATCAATCAGAAAGATATGTTTTGGTGATATCTTTACTGTGAATATTAGTTTTTGGTGGGATAATTGTTGTAATAGTTGTGTTTGCGACTAAATACAGAGGTGAGCATCCCTGGTGCGGAAGCAAAACATTGCATATCAAAGAGTAAGAAATACAAGAAATTTTGTCTACACGACCAGAATTGTACTAAAATCTGCAGGACTGAGGGATTCTCTCGTGGGAGATGTCAAGGCTTTCCTCTTTATTGTTACTGCATTAGAAAATGTTAGTTCACGTGTGCTCCATTGGTTATAAATGGTAATGGGGAGTTAGAAGCTTGTGTTTTTTTTTGTGTTTCTTGAAAATGTAGCAACTGCTTGAACTATCCCATTTGAATGGATATATTGTAACTTACCCAAAATTCATCAATTGGCTCAAGGGCATCAACCCATATTAGGACAAGGTCTCCTACTTGGAAGTCATGGGCCTTGTCGCCTTTCTTGTACGAATTCCGAACTCGTTGGGAGGCCATCTCAACTAGTCAGGATGAGTGCATATATGTCGTAGCGCGGTTCTGTGTAATATTTTTTAAAATAGAAATGCATCAATATAACAACAATAATTAATTTACATCAATATATCAGCCATCATTCATCTCTAGCTTCCACCCCATTGAATCTTTCCCTGCTTTCAGTATAGGCATTGGACAAATATGATTCACCAGAAGCTCCGGGCAAAATCCTCTCAGTTTCTGTCGATCCCAGGCGCCTCTGTCCCAATGATAATTCACTTTCTGTTGCGCGTATTCAGACGCTTGAGCTCTAATGTACAAAGGTTTCTTTCCACACCATCAATCACACCAGAAAGATATGTCTCTGTTGCCAAGTGCCAAGAATTGTATCTGTTGGACTCTGCTTTAATTCTCTATATCCTCCTCCAAGTGTAGGAATAGTTTTTGCAATATTCCACGCAGCTGGGAATGTTATTTCAACAACATTTGTTATGCAAATACATCGCCTACAAAGAGTTGTTTGAATGATCCACTGAAAAGAAAGTCGCACGACTAATTGTAATAGCAACAAGATACATATATTTTAGATAGCAATTGGTATCATATCCTAATCACTGATTAATATCATTATAAAATTGGATTGTTTTATGAAAATTTAATTCTGTGCAAATTTAAATTTCAGTACTCATTATATCTCCGAGGTCATACAAACCCAAGTGAGTATTCTTAGGACAACATTCATGCCTATACACGTATACACACACATAAGCAATTCATTTTTCTGGTGTCTGAGCTACACGGACCTGAATCAAAAGCTCACCATTCAATTTTTCACTTGATAATTTCTTTATTCACTTCTTTTTGTGCAATTCATCCAACACATACATTCAGCATTCAGAAACACCAAGTGGGGTTAGGTGACAAAAAAACATCATCACAATCCCACAAATTCCATTAGCATGGAATTTGACAGCAACACTACTAGTTCGGGCAGTTTACTCAACATCAAATCCTTTCTCTTGTAGCTCAGATATAACCTCATTTCTCATCCTTAACCAAAGTTTCAAAGCCTCCTGCTCAAACTTCTTGTCCTGCAATTCTTTCTGAAAATTGTAAGAATCTTTATCGGTTTCAATGATCCCTTTTGGCCCAATGGTGGTACCAATCATCCCACCCTTAGCAATGAACTCCTCCATGGCCTCCTTATCGCCTGGGTAAGGAAACTTCCGGCGCTCATAGAGATGAGCAAGCTCTTTCTCTTCCTTAGGCCTCGGCTTCAACGTCCACCACCCAAGTGGGGAAGTTTCATTCCACAGCCATGCCACACCAAAAAGAGCATACGTGCATAATAGTGCTTTGCCGACTTGCTTCCAGAAATGGTGGTCTTCTTTTCCTAGCCCAATTTTCTTCAGGAATTTCTCAACTTTGAATGAGTTTATTCCTAAGAGACCTGCAAAGGGAATGTTGTAGAGTTATAGACTTGCAAGTTGCCTGTGATAACAAACCATCCAATTGCAATTAATGTGGGATAGTTCGCAAGAGAACATGTTAAAGAAACAACAGAAGACTCCAGATGGTTTGTGCAACTTTTGGTGATATTAAATCAAATACTCATATCTGAAAGGTGAATTACATTGATCAAGGCAGTAAGATTAGCAATGACTATGATGACCAGGAACCTTTGTAAATACAAGCTCAAAGAACATACAGATGTATATCATTTTCTTAATAGTTTTAACGAATATCCTAATATAGGCATTCTGTCAAACAAGCTATGGGCAGAAAATGCTCAAGAAACAAATTTGTACTGTAGGGCCTTTAGAGATGTTCAGAACACCAAATTGAAACTCTTATCATATTAATCAAGACACGAAGGCTCAACAACAATTATGACAACAACAGGTCATCAAATGCACAGGCCGAGAAAACATAGAATAGGGTATAATTGTTTTCTTGCTTGCTTAACAACTATTGAAATTGGGCCATTTTGTGGAAGAGTAGAATGTGGCAAAAATGCTCAAGAAAGAATTTGAAAAAGCAGATGATATGTGGCATTTGGCATGACCGACACTGTGAACTATGTGAATTACAGTTCAAGAACCTACATACAAGCTTAATTAGCACAAATTAATATGCCAGTCAACCCTGATATTTTTGTTATAGAGTTGCAAATATACCTGTTCTGGATAAGTTTATTTATGTTTGGATAAATGGTACAGGATTCACTAGTCATTGTCACATCATGTCCTTGATCTTTATTTCGAATTTCCTTTATTACTGATTAATGGTGTAGAATGTTAAATCATATTTTTTTATGATTTTAATGTGAAACTACAATGTAAATATCAATCACTTCGTCTTGTGTTTTTAGTTGCATTAGTTAAGATGAATGCATATATATAAAATATATAGATATGTAAATGTGTGTATGCATATATACATAGGGAAACACAAATTTATAAAACTATAAATATGTGCAGCAGATAATAGCATACAAAATTTATAATAATATATGTGTGTGTGATAGCTATAATGTATATTACTTATTTCCTAATTTATTTTCTTGTGTTCTGATGGCGTGATGTTTGTTTTTTGTTAGCTTATATTGTGTTTTTGTGTCTTAGAAATAGATGGAAACTGGAACAAAAAGAATGTGCAAAGAAAGAAGTTTGGGAAAGAACCTTGCAGAGAGGAATACAATACAGAAAAGGTGAAAAGATTGATCATATGCAGAATGATAGGGTTGTTTTCAAATTTTAAATATCTACAAGCCTCAATAATAGAATCAATGAGGCCTCAATCCATCATACATCTATTTCTCCACCCACTACTCCTCTTTCAAGCTCATTTTCTTCTAGTTTCAATAGAGGATGACAATCAATTCTCCAATTTACCAGAAATCAAAATTATTATTAGGAGGTCCGTTAGGGCAAAGCCCATGTTAACAAATATCCCAGATAAGTTCTTCATATCCAAAACAATGAAGAGCACAGAATGTGCTGCAACAAAATGGGATTGAATTACAAAGAGAAAAGAGTTACCATCTCTGTAAGCCATCCCCCATTCCTTTCCATGCCTCCCATCCTGCAAACCAACATAAAAACTCTTAAAATCCTACTAAAACACATCAACAAAAAAAGGACTGTAATTGCAATCCAAACTGATAAAATAGCAGTTAAAGAAAGATAAAAATATGAAACCCTAATAACACGGAGAGAAAGAAACAAAACTGAAATGAAATGACTATAGAGAAATCCATACCAAAACCAGTCAAAATTTATATATGATATTAATCACACAAGAAAAATAAAAGATTTCTTTTCTGGAGATTGATTTTAGTTATCTAGTAAGATACACGAGGCAGTGAGTTTCAGCCATGTAAAAGCCAATTCCCAAGTTGAGGAGAAACAGGGGCCACCTCTGAGAACTTTTTCTTCTTCTTCCAAATCGGACACTTAGCTCCGACACCAGCTGCTGCATTTCCAGAGGAATTGGTGGTGAAATTGGTGGAATTAAGGTTTCGAAAGAAGCTGGATGAGATTCTGAAGAGGGCAGAGGTCTTTTGGAGGGAGGAAGACGCTCTCTTTGTGACGAGAGCACTCGCCATCCCCTGAATACCACAATACCGTATAACCTGAGCGGTGAAGTAATAAAACTGGCGAAAAAAACAAATAAACACCAAGGAAATCTGACTTACACTGTTGGTTTTTTTAGAATTATGTATGTGTTTCAGTGAATAAATATATTTATTTAATGGAAAAAATTTAAGAACTCTTGTGATATTAAAAATATTCAAAAGAAATTTAAAAAAAATAAAATATCAATTATATCTCATGTGATATGGATAAAAATTCAAAAAAACTCCTGAAACAAGAGTGTGTGGTGCACACGTATTGACTGAGATTTTGGATTTGAAAAGTGCATTATTTTAACAATTTTGCCTTCCTTCAGATTTTTAATTGGAAATTCAGATAACGAATTAACTCATCAATTTTGGTTCTTTTCATCGGGCTTTTTCAGTTCTAGTTGGGTATTACACAAACGACTTTGCCTCTACTTGATTGTGGGTCTTTTCCATCAGCCTTCTTCACTTTTAGTTGGGATTTTTCATTTTCATCGATTTTGGCTCTTTTCGACTGGGTATCTTCACTTTCATGAAGGGTATGAGTGTGTGTGTCAATCAATTTCAGATTTCAGATAAGATGTTCATCAAATTCAAAGAACTCGAAGGGAGTGCTTATGTGTGTGCGCGAAGCCTTTGGTGTGTGAATAAATTGAATAACCAGTGCATGCGTGTGCGCCCACGAAGCTTTGGTATGTGAAGAAATGGAGAGGAAGCGTGCGCACGGGCAACGTTTGGTGTGTGCAGAAGGGCTTTTGTGAGTGTTCTAAAATTGGCTAAAACCCTACGGCATCGAATGGTGTTAGGGGACCCTTTTGTTGGTTTTTTTTTAATTATGTATGTATTTCAGTGAATAAATATATTTATTTAATGGAAAAAATTTAAGAACTTTTGTGATATTAAAAATATTCAAAAAAAATTTAAAAAAATTAAAATATCAATTATATCTCATGTGATATGGATAAAAATTCAAAAAAACTCCTGAAACAAGAGTGTGTGGTGCACACGTATTGACTGAGATTTTGGATCTGAAAAGTGCATTATTTTAACAATTTTGCCTTCCTTCAGATTTTTAATTCGAAATTCAGATAACGAATTAACTCATCGATTTTGGTTCTTTTCATCGGGCTTCTTCAGTTCTAGTTGGGTATTGCACAAACGACTTTGCCTCTACTTGATTGTGGGTCTTTTCCATCAGCCTTCTTCACTTTTAGTTGGGATTTTTCATTTCCATCGATTTTGGCTCTTTTCGACTGGGTATCTTCACTTTCATGAAGGGTATGAGTGTACGTGTCAATCAATTTCAGATTTCAGATGAGATGTTCATCAAATTCAGAGAACTCGAAGGGAGTGCTTATGTGTGTGCGCGAAGCCTTTGGTGTGTGAATAAATTGAATAACCAGTGCATGCGTGTGCGCCCACGAAGCTTTGGTATGTGAAGAAATGGAGAGGAAGCGTGCGCGCGGACAACGTTTGGTGTGTGCAGAAGGGCTTTTGTGAGTGTTCTAAAATTGGCTAAAACCCTACGGCATCGAATGGTGTTAGGGGACCCTTTTGTTGGTTTTTTTTGAATTATGTATGTGTTTCAGTGAATAAATATATTTATTTAGTGGAAAAAATTTAAGAACTTTTGTGATATTAAAAATATTCAAAAAAATTTTAAAAAAATTAAAATATCAATTATATCTCATGTGATATGGATAAAAATTCAAAAAAACTCCTGAAACAAGAGTGTGTGGTGCACACGTATTGACTGAGATTTTGGATCTGAAAAGTGCATTATTTTAACAATTTTGCCTTCCTTCTAATCTTATATATAATATTATATAATACATAATATATAATATAATAAATTTTAAAACAATTTATATATATTTATTAATAATAAAATATTATTTTGTATATAAATATATAACGATATTAATATTTTTAATATAATATATTTTAATTAAATTCATTAAAAAAAATTATAGCAACAATGACGCGCTCAGAGAAAAGAGTGCGGCCCGCACCCTCCTCAACACTGGGCAACGACAGTCGCCCAGCAGCGAGGGCGACCATTG